>NW_007248084.1:388926-395571 GCF_000164805.1 Carlito syrichta | reverse complement strand
CGGTGGCCGGGAGCGGCCACTGCACTCCAGTCTGGGCGACAGAGTGAGACTCCAACTCAAAAAAACAAAACAAAAAACTGTTATGAAAAATCTTATCAAGGTCTTTTTATGCAAAGATATGTATTTCTCATGGATAAATATCTAAGACTAAAACTTCTGTGTCAAAGGCTAGGTGTGTGTTTAGCTCTATAAGACACTCCTAAACTGTGTTGTTTGTTTTCACCCATCATTTCTGCCATAGTCTTCCTCAGACATCCCAAATGAGAATGGAGGGCACCTAGCTCCCTCTCCACGGCTCTCCTCCTGCCTCATTCCCTGAGAAGTTAGAAGTTAGACCCAGAAAAGTAAAAGAAGAGATCCCTTCCCCACCTTCAGGTCCCTCAGACCAAAGTCCATGGGGCATCAGAGAAAGAAGGGAAGAGAATCATTCGATTCAATATGAAATTGAAGCTTTAGCTGTATCTGAATGAGCCGGGCTTTCGTAGTTGAAAAAGATGAGAAAGCAGTAGACTCTGCCCAAATGCATTCAGAGCGGGAAAGGAAGGTTAACAGGACATACTGAGGACAGTGATGGGGATATCATAAACCCCACTTCATGCTCACTTCGCGCCTGGTTCAGACTGTCCATAATCACCAATACTGGGCCCTTGCAGCTCAGGCCTCAGTTCCCTTCTCCGTCTTCCCCCTTGCTTCTCTCTAGGTCCTGGTCCCTGGCCACCAACTGAACTAGTCAGGACCATGACTCAGACTCAGAGTGAAGCAGAGAGACTCCACAGAGAAGCTGAGGACAAAGAAGCCACAGGGGCTGAATAAGAAAGTCCACAGGACTATACGCAGACGACATGGGGTTGCCTCTGACCCTTGCACTTAACTTTGTTCCCACCATGCCTTGTCTGTTTTAGAGCAGTAGCTCTTGGGGACCAACAGGGACTGTGCCTCTGGCTCCCCTAGAACTCTCCGTGGGGATCATCCAAGGTGTGCAACCCGGTTGGTCTTGGCAGCGTTCGTGAGAGGGACTTGGCAGCGGTGGGACCGTGGCCTCAGTTTCCAGTGCTACTCGCCTTGGAAAAGGAAAGAGAAGCCTGAGGTTTGGCTTCCAGCCACAGACTATCTGCACAGGACAACTGGGAATGAATGTGGCGATGAGTAATTAAACAAATTAGTCAGTGCAGTCGTGTTTGCAAAAGTCAGGCAGAATCGATGGGGGCCGATCCATTAGCATCCTGTCCCCAATGGCCTCAGCTGCTCCCAGGGCTGGCAGCTCCTCTGAGAACAAGCCTCCCTCCTTGCACCCAGAGCTGGGGATTGTGCTCAGCAGGGCAGGTGGGGACATAGCAGTGACTGCAGAAGCCCTGCAGGGCTGCTCATGTGTGTCCTGTCAGATCCACGGTTGCTTCCCTACCAGCGGACAGAGGGGCAGATGCCCGCTGCCAAGTTGCTCTCACGCCTCCTGTTCTCCTATGTGTTCCCTCTACCTGGAGTGTACTTCCCTGTTCTCTTCACCTGGCTGATGCCTATCTATCCTTTCCCACTCCCCCAGGTGTCACCGCTGCCAAGAACCCTCCTCTGATCCCACAGGCTGGACAAGGCACTCTTCTGGAGCCCAGCATCGGTCAGTCTTCCCTAGAAGTTGGGGGAGGAGGCCAAGTCCCGGGTGAAAGAAGTCCATCTTCTGCTTGTCTTGACCACAGTGGGGATCTATATCAGTTAGGGCTCTTGGGGTGCAAGCAATAGAAACCCACTCTGGCTAATTTTAGGGGAAAAGAGGCTAAGGAATACTTGGGGAAGCAGGAGCTAAGCAGCAGTCTCTCAGCACCCAGGTGAGGGAGGTTCACCCACTATTTTTTGAGTTGAGATCTCACTCTGTCTCCCAGGCTGGAGTGCAGTGGCACGTTCACAAGGATCACAGCTCATGGCAGCCTCGACCCCCTGAGCTCAGGCGATCCTTCCACCTCAGCAACCTGAGTAGCTGAGACTACAGGTGCATGCCGGCACAACTAATTTTTTTTTTTTTTTTTTTTGTAGAGACAAGGCCTCACCATTATGCCCAGGCTGGTCTCGAACCAGTGGACTCAAGCAATCCGCCTGCCTCAGTCTCTCAATGTGCTGGGATTACAGGTGAGAACCTCTGGGCCTGACCTCACCCACCATTTGAGTCTTTATGTCATAGCCCAAGGCTCAGGGTTCAAATTCCCTGGAGAAAGAACTGACTTGGCCACATGTCTCATCCCCTTGGCCAAGATGAAGCCGGACTCCATGTTTGGCAGACCCTATATACATCAGTTCATTCATCCCTCACAGACAAATCTATATGTGGATGCCATCATTATCCCCCCTTTACAGTGGAGGAAACTGAGGCATGGGAAGGTTAAACAACTAGGTAGCAGCCACACAGCCAATAAGTAGCAAACAGAATACAAGAGCAGCCAGGCCAGCCCCATCCTTAAGCCACGCTGCCTGTAGGATTATATAATAAATGCATTTGAGATGAGTGAGTGGAGAATGAATTAGTAAACTGACACACGGCTGACTCCACAAGCCCTTTCCTAGTGCATTACTGCTCTTCGAGCCAGGTGTGGGTGGGCCTTTGGCCCTTGCTGATGGATGGGTGATATTTCCTCGGGGAGAAGACAGGACAGCACACCTGTCATTGCTGAGATAATTACTTCTCCTCCGTTGGCCTTTGGGCCAAGCAGCAGCCTGAGAAGTCATGTGTTCTTTCTCTAGCATTTGCAGCAAGAGCCAACAGACAGCTTAGAAAAAGAGGTGAAAAGTCTGTGTTGCTGGCCAGGCATGGTGGCTCACGCCTGGAACCCCAATACTTTGGGAGGCTGAGGAGGGAGGATCGCTTGAGTCCAGCAGTTCAAGACCAGCCTGGGCAACATAACGAGACCTCATCTCTACAATAAATCAAGAAATTAGCTGACCTGTAGTCCTAACTACTCAGAAGGCTGAGGCTGAAGAATCACCTGAGCCCAGGAGGTCGAGGCTGTTGTGAACGCGATTGTTGTAATCATGCCACTGCACTCTAGTCTGGGCAACAGAGTAAGACCCCAACCTAAAACAAACAAAAATTCTGTGTTGCTGTGGCTGGTCATGGAGGAAGACCACAGCTTTAGAAAATAGGCCCGAAAAAGGTGATGAGACCCAACTTCATGGCAGGGTCTCCCACCTCGCGAGAGCTCAGCTATTGGCGACCTGGGCTTCTCCCTGGGTCAGAATGCAGAGGTCACTGCCAACTTTGAAGAACTGACTTTGGACAAGAAGGTAGTTAGTAAGGGGAGGACCAGAGTGAAGGACAGCCCTGTTCCTGGATGACAACATTCTCACATAGTTGTTCCACTGGAGGCTGTTAGGGTACGGACGGACAGGTGAGGGCAAATGGATGGAGAGGTGGAGGCGAGGGGAGAGACAGCACTGCCGGAGCCGATAAGCCGGTGGTGCGTGCTGGCAGCCCAGAGATCCGAGTAAATTGCAAAGAATTGCAACACACAAAGAGGCTAAGAAAGAAAAGTTTATTTAAAAGTAAATTAGAGAAAGAAAGAGAAAGAAGAGAGAAGATTTACCTCCCCAAGGTGGGGGAGGGGGCCAAAGCCAGGAAGTATGGCGACAGCCATAGCTCAAAGAGCACGTGGTCACACCAGAGTCTAGCAAGGCAATGGCCGCTGGGTGCTTGTGGTTGAGTCCTTTTAACCATTCCCCTTGATGGGGGAAGATCATTAAGGTGATTGGGTGGTGGTTTGCTTTCACATCATCACAAAGGGGCAGACAAGTGCAGGTACCGATGATGTCAGGTGATGGACAGCAGGCAGATGGGTGCGTTAGTCACATGATTGCTGCCATGGTGGGGCTTTCCTGTGTCGTAGTTCACAGAGGGCTGATTAGGTTAACCCTGGGGGGGGAGGGGAGGACTCCTGCAAGAGACTTGTTAGACATTTGCAACTCACAAACTCTTATGACTTTGGCCTTGACAAGGAATCAAAAGTTTACCAGAGATTATGATGCTAAACCATGAATGGTGGGGCTGTCCTGGTCTTTCATCTGAAGGAGATTTGCCTAGCGGGGATGGGATAGGCTGCGGTTTGTCCTGCAGCAGAATGTCTGAATGCTTTCTAATGGTTATGCTGAGGCAAAGAGACTAACCCTTCAGAGGTGCCCCTCCCAAAGGTCTGTGTAGTACCCGCATATGTAAGACCTGAGGAAGAGGCAGTTCCTGAGACAGGAAGTAGGTTCTGATGAGAAAGGAGGGCTTCCTCCTCCTTTGAGGCACGTGGGGGTTGGGGGTCTACACCCACAACCGAGCAGATCTGGGTCCTGCCCCCTAGGAGGCATCCACGGTCAGACAGGCAGGCAGGCCCATCAGGACCCAGAGGACCCTAGGAGGGGCCCCCTTCCACCACCATCGGCTGTGCTGGACGTCTGAGTGTTCTCCTCTCCATAACCCCAGGCTTTGTGAAAGCATGGCCAAGGATCTGAGGCCTCTGCTGTGCTCTGGAGAGTCCAAGACGGGACAGGGGAGCACTTCGTTTCTGAATGGGAGTAAAAATTAGAATTTGCTGGGCTTTAGTATTGCAGATGTGGCTTTGTCTTAAACTTAAAGGCTGAAGGGACCAGCTGCTCTGGGGGCTGCTTACTTCCTACAGACACATGGGCCCCTCCCCTGAGGCAGTCGTGCAGTCACCCAGCCTGCAGATATGCCCGGCCCACAGGTGTCCCTGGTCTGCAGGTGCACCTGACCTGCAGTTGTGCCCGGTCCACAGGTGTGCCTGGCCGGCAGTGTGTCATCCCTAGTCTTTGTGCAGTGCTCCATACACCTCACTGAAGCCATTCGGCCCTCCTGCTGCCCAGTGCTGCTGGAAAGCATCCACCCTGGGTGGTCCTTATGCCCAGGACTCTCCATGCTCCCCAGACTGGCCAGAGAGGGGAAGGAACTTGAGGAAAGGAAGAGCCCGGGGGAGGCCAGGCAGGATAGAGGCGGGTGGCTGGTCAGTGGAGCCTCCAGCTCCAGTCCCAGTCTCTCAGCCAAAGATGGTCACAGAGCAGTGCTGAATGTCCACGTGTTGCTCTTCACAGAGCAGTTCCTACCCATGATGTCACTCAACCCAAACGCCAGCCCTCAGAGGCAGGGACGCCGGCCCCTTTGAAGGAGAAACTGTGGAGGTTCAGGGGCTGGAGAGGCCGCCCTGGAGCAGGGCCTCCTGAGCGTGGGGGCTCACTCCCACCTTTTCTTTATCTCTGGTGAGCTGAGTGGGCTTCCCTGGATCCCAGAGCCTCTTCTCAGATAGCCAAAGGCCGATGTTGGTGACAGTAATGGGCGGGGTGCTGCCAAGGAGTGTGGTCGTGGAGGGACATACTCCCCAGGGCCCCAGTGTGAAAGCCACCTTCCTATCAGCCCGAGTCTTGCTGGACCCCAACCCTGGTCCTCATTCCAACGTCTTGGCATCTCTCACACCCACCCCTGGCTTCAGCCTGCAATGCCTCTCAGACTCCTGGCTCTCCTTTGGCATCTGGCCGCAGTGGCCCAGCCTCAGCCCTGCCTGGTCCCGTCACCCTGTGCGGTCACGGTCTGTTCCTTGTCTGCCTCTCCCCCAGGTCGTGAGGGCCTCAGTCTGGGTCTATGGGCTCTGCACCCCACACAAGCTTCACAGGGAGAGTTTTGCTGGATGGGATAACGGCTAGGCCTGGACTGTTCACCCACCATCTGACAGCCGGGGCACAGCCTGGGTGAGCAGACTTAGCTCTTGGGCACAGTGTCATCTATTTCCACTCCCAGACACTGCCAACCCTCCTCCCCATCTCAGCCCGATGCCAGTCACCACAGAAACGGTCACCAGTCAGTACCTGGGGCATTGCTGGTCAGTGCTGTCAACTGATGCACTTGCTCCCGGAAGTAAAAACAGCTCTTTCTAGGGAACTGGTAGAACCATGGGAGGAAGGGAAGGGGACTGCCTAGAAGAACCATCTCACTGCCGATGTCACAGGCTTGCTGCTGGCAGGGCTCACAGCCCACCCTTGTCCCCTCTTTTGTTTCCCTTTGCGCTCCAGTCCTCAGTCTTTCCTCATGTCTGGACCCTATACTGGTTAGGCCTCAGATGAGGACCTGGGATCCCACCCAAGGAAATACAGTGTGAGAGACAGATCTGACTCTTGGCTTAAACAATAATCATATTCACAACTGCACATCACAGTCCCAGGCCGGCTCAGCCATTCAACAGCATCAAGTCACTGGGTTGGCATCACTGCCTTGCCCTTATGGTGTCAAGATGGCTGCAGCAGCTTCAGGCATCATTTTCTAGCATGACTGTGTTTAAAACTGGAAATAAGAGTAGAAACAAAGGGTTTTCTTCATACGATTTTCTGTTATTTCCAGAACCGCCTTGGCAGGTTTGCCCTCATGTCTCCCTGGCAAGGCCAGATCATGACTTAGCGCTAAGCCACATCATATGGCTCAGAATTGTCGTGGCAGCTTTAGACCGTCACAGTTCATCTCCTGCACCCAAGCACATTGCTGCCGGACAAAGTCAGGGAGAAAAGTGGATGGCTGTCGCAGAGTGACTTAACTTGGGCCAGAGCTCCTGCTGGGCACAGGACACAGGGCTGGTCCCACCCAGGGGTCCACTTTTTTTTTTTTTTTTTTTTTTGGGT
>NW_007248084.1:380630-388839 GCF_000164805.1 Carlito syrichta | reverse complement strand
CACTCACCTCAGCCTCCCAAAGGCGCGGGATTACAGGCTGAGCCACCTAGCCCGGCTGGGGTCCACTTCTATACAAAACTATACAATGACAAAGCAGGACAGAGAAGCGTGCCTCGCCCAGGACTTCAGGACGTGGCATCCTGGCCGTCAGCCATACCACGTGCTCTGCCTGTACCACGGCCCCCCCACAGCTTGCTACACACCCCACTCACATGAGTGCCACGACAAGCTGGAGTAGGGATCATCATTTCTGCTTGACAGATGAGCAAACGGGGCACGGCAAGACAAGGACCTGGCCCCAGACCTCACTGGCCAGCGGCCCGGCCAGGAGCTGGACGCAGGCCTGCCAGCTTCACGCTACCACCTTTGCTCAGAGGCCACTCTCCCCAGGTGGCCTTTGCGCAGGACTGAGCCACAGCCGTGTCCGTCCAGGGAGCTGGCAGCTCCTTCCTCTTCGAAGCTTCTCCAACTCTCCTAGCGCTAATACCAAATTATTGGCCACTGTGTATCTCTATTTTCTCCTTTCAAAGATGACTCATAAGATGAAATGAGGCATTCTGGAGTAAATGATGATGGGACTGAATTATTCAAGCTCCTCCAGATTCTGAAATGACTTTAATGTGTTTATGTTTGGCATTAAGCGTTGAAATGGACTGAGGGTTCACAGGATTTATGTTAATTTGCGAAATGCCTCGGGTTCCACACTCCAGCCCAGGACTGGCCATGATCTAAATGTCTAGGGCCCTCAAAGCCAGTGTCCACTTCCCTGTGCCAATTAATTCGAACTGTCTTTCTCCCTGATCGTTTTGACAACTTTGATTCTAGCACTGCAATTTCGTGCTCGCTGCCATAACACCCAGCCCCATCCCTTGGGCAGGGAGGGGTTGCTTTGTGACTGCTGCTGGCTTTGCCGACAAATCCTAAAGTCCAAGGTCTGCTGTTGCCCATGGAGGAAATGCCCAGTTGGGTTGGAGGACTTGGGTAACCTGAACTTGGGGCTTGAAGAAAAAAGAGTCAGAGTCCTGTTATGTCTGTGACTCACAGGGGCCCAGGAGGTCCCCTGATGTGTAGCAGGCACTCAGTGACGTTTGCTATGAGAACTGCCTCAGATGTGTGCCCACACAGCCCCACACAGAGGCCTCTGCCTCCGAGCAGGGAGGACAGGCTCTTGGAGCCACACTTGGCCGACATCTTGCAGAGGCAGAATGGAGGGACAGTGAGGATGGCCAGGTAGCTAGCCCCAAGGGAAGCTATACCAGGCTCTAGTCCACACGAAGCAGCACGGGCCCCCACCTTCCTTCAGTCTCTGCATTCACATCCTTCCACCACCAGGTGTGTCCGCTCTGGCCTTCAGGAAAGCCTCGGAAAATACAGTTTGAGGCCTGTCACCAGGAGACAAGACGGCCAAAAATGGTATGCAAATGCCTCAGGGGGTCATGGGCTCACACAAGGTCATTCCCAGCATCCTCCACCTCCACATTGCAGGCCATCCCTAAGTGTGTCCTTGCCTGCCCCTACTGGCAACACCAAGCCCCCTGCCCCCACAGCAGCAGGATCCTGGAAATGTCCCTAGCTGCCACTCCAGGCCTTGGGAGCCCTGGGGCCTCTGAATGATTCAAACATGCATGGCCCTGGCTTCCTGCATGCCTCCAGACCCACCGTGCAAGCCTGTCCATGGGGACAGTGTGGAGCCTGGCTCCTGAGACCTGGTGTGGGCTAGTCCCCGCACCGTCTACGTGAGTAGGGTCTTCTGGTGCTGAGAAGCCCCAAACCCAAGAAGGCCCCACTTCCTCCTTCACAGAGAATCAGCCTGGGGCCTGCTGCAACCCAGTGACTTTTGTTTGCAGGCGGTGACCCCTCCTCTGCCTGACTACCCCTTCCCACTCTGCTCAGCCCCTCATGGCGCAGCCTCTCTGGGTCCAGCCCACCGGCTACTCACTGCCCCCTGTGCATCCCAGGTGACAGAGCTCCGCCTCCACCCACCATCGCTGACACTGATCCACTAAGGCACCGTGACCTCTCGTAGACATATCCTTGTTAACCTCCCATGGTGGCATGCAAGGGCCAGGGAGGTCAAGGAGCATCCCGAGGCCACACAGCTCATAGATGGTACTTGGATCAAGGCCACACCGCCCGCCCGGAGAATCTCCCTGCTCTTCTGAGTGCTTGCCCTCAGGGCTGACAGCACAGCAGGCAGGCTCCAGGCAGGGCAGCATCTGAGCTGATGGAAGACAAGCCTTGCTGCCGCTGTCTGCCCTTGGCCTAGCTGGGAAGGGGGTCAGGAGCCACGCCAGCGGCATGTGGGGCAAACTGCTCTTCTCACTGTGCCTTGTGTGCCAGAGAAACCCAGTTGTTTGCTTTGTAGAGAAATGTCAGAATGACTTTCATTCCATAGTTAAAGCTCTCCTGGCCTTGGGTGGGTGGCCACGATGCCCTGGCCAGAGTGGGTGAGAGACAGAGCCACAGAGAACAGGCAGTATGCTTGGGGATTTGCACCGGTGTCATCACTGCCACCACCATCGCCACTGAAGCCTCTCTAAAGGGAAGGAAACGGACACTTCCCAAGTGCCCACTATGTCCCAGGCTCTGGGCAAGTAGCTGGGGGTGTCAAGAGTCAGACTCTGCCCTCCCTTCAGGAAGCCCCACCCATCTGGTATTTCCATCTTATTTAATCCTCACCACGTGAGGTCCGTACTGTGCTCCCTTGACACAGATGGGAAAATCAGACTAAGAGAGCTGAAGTCCCCTGCCCAGGGTCACCAGCCTGGGAACTGCTCTCCCCACATGAGTGCCGTCCCATATGGGTTGGAGGACAGAGCTCAGCCACCAGCCTGAGCACCCTCCCAGATCAACAGCGCCAGCCATGGGGTCCGTCTCAGGCTCCTGCCCAGTAGGGATCAGGCTGTTGATGGGTTTATCGGCTGGACCCAGGAGGAGCTGATGCTAGGTCCTGGAATACCATCAATTCAAGGTGTGACAACTTTGATACAAGGGAAGGTCCTGCAAACAGAGCCCTGCATGACAGGGTTGTCCCTTTGTATCCTGCATAGCATTGTCCCCTCAGGCTTCCTGTCTCTAAATGGCTCGTTTGATGAGCCACTCCTCTCTCCTCCAGGACAACTCCTCACGGTCCCTCCCTCTCAGACTATTCCCACCTGACCTTTTCACCATCAGAATCAGTCTGACCCACCTAGGAGAGCAGGGCCCATTGCCCACAGGAGCAGAGGGGCAAGCTGACTCTGTGCCCAGCCGGGGAAGCATCCCTGTGAGTGTCTCCTCAGCCAGAGGGGAAGGGCATGTATTCTGGGGCCAGACAGTGCCTGAGTTTGAATCTTGAGACCGTGGGCACTTGTTTAACCCTTCTGTGCCACAGAGAGAACCACTGTCTCAGGGAGTGTTGGTCAAATAAATGGTCAAAGCCAAAGGCAAGGAGCAGATGGCTCCCCTCACCATCCTCCATCCCCGAGGGCAATTATGGCACTAGGGACAGCAAGAGGGGGGGAGGGAACTGACAGTGCCCCGCTGAGGCCTCTGCATGTCCAGTCTCCAGGATGTGTTGCCATCTCCACGTCACAGACAAGGAAGCCTGGGTTCAGAGTGATGGAGTGGCGGGGTCACACAGATCTGCGTGGGGCTAGCACCCTGGCCTTTCCTTCTCTCAGTGACCCCCACCGCAGTGACCTAGGTGCATGAAGCCAGCCCCGGGCCTCAGAGCATCCACGTCTCCCCGGATGCCAGAGCTGCAAACAAGGGAGCAGGCAGGAGACGCAGAGCCAGCCTCTTTTTCCTGCACTGCAGGCTCCAGGCGTCTTCTCTTTCCAAATGCCTGCAGTTGAGAGGATGGATGGCCGCATTTCACCATCTCCTCCCAACATGGCCCCTAGCTCCTCCCGGAGCTTGTTGAAACACAGGAGAGATAGGAGGAAAGGTCCTGCAAACAGAGCCCTGCGTGACAGGTTTCCATGACAACAGTTGTCCATAATGACAATTAACGAGTTGCTCTTGCTGCCGGACCCTTCTGGCGAGGAGGAGGAGGTGGAGGGAAGCAGGGAGTTGCCAGGTCAAGCCTCTGGGCCACACTAGTCTGGGAGCCTTCAGTGACCAGAACCTCAGAGGAAAATGCCACACAAAGCTGGGCAGGACCAGGTGCCTCCTCTGAGTACCCCCTCAGGGGACTTGAGAGCCCAGGATAGAATCCTGGGCACTGAAGCTCCTGGGTCCTTGTCCCAGCCCTGCTGACTTGGATGGATCAGAGCTCAGGCTCACTGGACCTGAGAACATGGGTCACAGAAGACTCTGAGCCCCCGGGTATTTGTGGAGGAGGGGGCTGGCTCAAGGAGACAGGAGGGGCACTAGCCAATCCCCTGCCTCCACCCTGCTTCAGACAGGGCGCAATAAATAATAATGATGGCTAATGTCCCCTGAGCACTAACTACGTGCCAGGCACCAGGCTAAGCCCCTTCCATGTATTGTATACGAGGAAATCTCTCAGCACCTCTCAACTACCATTAGACTCACTCAGCAGATGAACAGCTGAGGCACAGAGGGACTGGGGGATTGAATCCAGGTATCCTAGTCTCAGTGTCTGCTCCTGTGGGTCCAATGGTCTCTGCTATTAACTGTTGTACACACAGGAGTTCACCAAAGCTTTGGCTGGAGAAAAAAATAAAAAGAAATCTGCTTACCAAAACATTTTGAAAACTATTGCTATGGTCTAAACCTTCCCACTTCAGAGGAGACTGACGTTCTTTTTTTTTTTCCTTTGAGTTGGAGTCTCACGCTGTTGCCTAGGCTGGCGTGCAGTAACATGATCGTGGCCACTGCAACCACGACCTGCTGGGCTCAGGCAATCCTTCCGCCTCAGCCTTCCAAGTAGCTGGAACTACAGGCGCATGCTATCACGCCCAGTTAATTAATTTATTTATTGTAGAGACGAGGTCTCGTCAAGTTGCACAGGCTGGTCTTGAACCCCTGGGCTCAGGCAGTCCTCTCACCTTGGCCTCCCAAAGTGCTGGGATTATAAGCATGAGCCACTGTGCCTGACTGAGACTGACGCTCTTAAAGGTTAAGTGTCAGGCCAGGCTTGGTGGTTCATGCCTACAATCCCAGCATTTTGGGAGGCTGAGGTGAGAGGATTGCCTCAGCCCAGGGGTTCGAGACCTGCCTGGGTAATTTGGTGAGAACTCACCTCTACAATAAATCAAGAAATTAGCTGAGTGTGGTGGCGTGTACCTGTAATTCCGCTACTTGAAAGGCTGAGGTGGAAGGATCGCCTGAGCCCAGCAGGTCGTGGCTGTGGTGGCCGGGAGCATGCATGCCAGCCCTCCAGGCTGGGCAACAGAGTGAGAGTCCAACTAAAAAAAAAAAAAAAAAAAAAGAGATAAAGTGTCTAGCCCCAAGATCACACAACTGTATGCCAATACACCAAAAGGCCAATTCAATCCGTGTATTAATCGATTCTAATGATTTGCAACTTTACTGTGATTCATAATGAATGCCTTTTTTCTTAAAGACTTGAAGATTCTGTTTCAAATGAACTCCATTTGACTTTATAACCACATTCAAGGTATATTGGACTTGTCTCTGGCCAGTTGCCTGTTGCTTCAGAATCAAAGAGAAAGGGCCTCAGCACAGCGAAGGACAGAGGAGGGTCAGCTCAGCGCAGCCTGGGTTGCTGATCTCCTGGAAGATAAGACTGAGGGACCGAGTGGAGGTCTGGAGCTTAGGGGAAACTGGGGAGGACAGAGAAGGGAAGCTGAGAGGCGAGGGACAGGAGACAAAGGGACAGAGAGAGGAGGCCGAAAGGCATGGAAGGGGAGGCATGGGAGCATACAATTGTGTCTGTGAGAATTCCTCTTTCTCAGGAATACATTCAAAGGTATCTTCCAGATTGTGTTCCGCAAACTTGAGAATACAGTCAATCATACTCCAGCTAAAAGAATATGGCTGGAATTACCTCAAAACTATCAGGATTTGGGGGAAGAGAGAATGGGTAGGATAAAGATGAGATAAGACTGGCCACATGTTGATCTTTGTTGACACTGATATGAGTGCATGAGGCTTTTAAATTATTCTATTTGTGCCTGTATTCAAAATTTTCCATCATAAAAGGTTTTCTAAAATTATATAATCAAGGCCAGGCACGGTGGCTCACACCTATAATCCCAGCAGTTTGGGAGACTGAGGCAGGACAATTGCTTGAGTTCAGGAGTAGGAAACCAGTCTAGACAACACAGCGAGACCTTGTCTCTACAAAAAATTAAAAATTTAGCTGGGCGTGGTGGCACACACCTGTAATCCCAGCATCTTGGGACACTGAGGTGGAAGGATCACCTGAGCCCAGGAGGTCCAGGCTGCTGTGAGCTGTGATCATCGTGATCACGCAACTGCACTCCAGCCTGGGCAACAGAGTGAGACCCTGGCTCAGAAAATAAACACAAAATTAATTAAAACTAAAAATAAAATTATGTAGTCAATACATTTCAAAATGTTTAAATGAATAGTTTTTGAATATAGTTTTCTTTATAAGAGTATATTAATGAATCAATGCCCTCCTATGCTTCTCAGTCCCTCCTACTTCTACCCTAAGGCCCCTCTCTGTCTCTCGATTTCTCTTTCTCTCCCTTTCTCTTTAAATCTCTCTCTCTCTCTCTCTCTCTCTCTCCCTCCTCCCCCATCCTGGAGTCAGCAGCCAAAGTTAGCAGTTGCATACTGATTCCCCTGTGCTTGGAGGAAATCCAAGGCATTTGTTAAAATACTGATACAAAGAGAAAAATAAGCACTAGTTAAACAAAACATCACAGAAATCTTTCAAATCCACCACATCCTACACAATTTGCTATAAATTTTCATTTTCATAAATAGATCAAAGAAACCAGTAAATGTGAGGACTTGGACATAATCAGTGCTGGGCAGCTCCACTCTGAGCACACTGACTGCTTCTGTACCCGGTGCGGGGGGCAGAGATGGGCTGCACCCAAGTCTTCCTTCTTAAGACCTGTATATTCTGTAGCCACAGATGCTCTACAGGAGCAAAACTGGGATGCAAGAACCTTCCTTGAGCAAGTCTCCGCCCTTTTCTGAATCAGTTTCCCCATCTGCACAAGAAATGGAAGCACAAGATGGTCACAAAACCTCTCCCAGGGCCAGGGTGTGACACTGCTCAGTGCTAAACTTATTCCAGGGACAGTTGAGCTGAGGGGCCATTCTGGCCCCGCCCTGAATCTATGGATACCAAGACAGCTGTCTCCCATCCGGGCCCCTCCCAACTCAGTGGCGCCTGGAGCCTTGGAGGAACAGGTTGGGAGGCAGCTGCAGGGAAGTCACAGCCCCTCGCCAGGCGGGTGCTGACTCCCTGCTATGTGGGCCTCCCGTGGAGGGGCTGGTTTGGGTCAATGGTCCCAGTTTGCCTGGGACTAGGGGCCTCCCACAATGCCAGACTTCCAGTGCTAAAACTGGGACGCTTGGGCAACGTGGCACCAGCTGGTCCCCCTACTTCCAGGAGAGTTGGCTGCATGAATTATGAGCAAAGAGGAATACTGGAGGGAAGGCAGGTCCAGTTTTGTTGTGATTACCCAGCTTTGGGAGACGAGGGAAGAGGCAGTTTATGAACTGCAAGTCCCAATTAAACGGCAAATCACCAGGCTGGTCCTGGTCAGCGAGACCTGGCTACAATAGTGTCTGCATTCCTGATATCACTATGCTTTGTCTAAGCCACAAAAGGCAGCAAAGCCAGTGTTAGGAATCCTACTCTGAGTAAATCAGCCACTGAGCAACAAAGGCCTGCTCTAAATGTGGATCAAGGAAAATTACTTAACCAAGGAGGAGGGAGCAGGCGGCAAGGGGGAGACCAGCCGGGTTCCAGCCCCAAGGGGGTCTTACCACAGTTGGCCTGTCACACCCTTCCTATCGTACGCTGCCCAGACACCTGCCTCTACTCCTCCAGTGTCCCAGAAGGCTCAGGCCCAGCTCCAGAGGTCTCAGAGGGGTCAGATGCCACATCAGCCCCATACGTCCCAAGGAAGCCCGCGAGGACCTGAAATCCAGAGCCTCAATATGAGCGGACAACATGGTGTGTAGCTGGTGTTGCTGTGCTCTGCATAGGCCTCCCCCACTTTTTTATTTTTTGAGTTGGAGTCTCACTCTGTCGCCCAGACTGGAGTGCAGTAGCTGCTCCTGGCCACCGCAGCCTCGACCTGCCGGGCTCCGG
>NW_007248084.1:379001-380610 GCF_000164805.1 Carlito syrichta | reverse complement strand
TTCCGAGTAGCCGGAATTACAGGTGCGCGCTACCACGCCCAGCTGATTTTTTGATTTATTTTAGAGATGAGGTCTCACTGCCCAGGCAGGTCTCGAACCCTCGGACTCGGGCAATCCACTCACCTCAGCCACCCAGCCTGGCACCTGTCCCACTTTTAAGAGAGCCTGTGCTTGAGTGTTTTTGTGACTCTTTTGCATGGTTTTGTTAGCTGTTTTCTCTGCCCTGAGCTATTCAGGCGGGAATAACACAGCAGAAGAATATCACCGTGATGACTTGGGAGGGAAAGGAGCCAGTCGCCAACCGTATGTTTCAAACCACGGATGTGTAGCTGTCAGTCCTTAAGTCGGTCCTGCTAAGGGCCCACTGCTAAACTCTTAGCCCAGTTTTGATTAAAGCTATGTGTATTCATTTTCTAGAGCTGTTGTGGCAAACAACAGCAAACTTAACGGCTTCAGACAACACAAATCATCTGATACTTCTGCAGATCAGAAGTCCTCTCTGGAGACGTATGGGGAGAGTCTTGTAGCTTCCAGAGCCAGACACTTTTCCTGGCTCATAGCTTTGCTGCCGTCTTTAAAGTCCGCTACCTGGGGATGGGTCCGCCTCACATTGCCATCTCTCTGGGTCTCCCCTTCAATCTCCCTCTTTCGCTTTTAAGAACTCTTGTGGTCTTGTGGTGTTCTTAAGAAAGCAAAAGAGGGAGGTTGAAGGGAAGACCCAGAGAGTGGCTCAGCCTGTCATCCCAGCACTTTGGGAGGCTGAGGCGAGAGGACTGCCTGAGCCTGGGGGTTCAAGATCAACCTGGGCAACTTGGTGAGACTCGTCTCTTCAATAAATCACAAAAACTAGCCGAGTATGGTGGCATGCATCTGTAGTTCCAGCTACTTGGAAGGCTGAAGCAGAAGGGTCACCTGAGCCTAGCAGGTCAAGGCTGCAGTAGCTGTGAATGCATCACTGCTCTCCAGCCTGGGCAACAGAGTGAGACTCCAACTCAAAAAAAACAAAAAAGAACTCTTGTGGTTATATCGGGTTCGTGTAGATAATCTAGGATAATCTCCCTGTCTTAAGGCGGCTGATTAGCAACCTCAAGGCTGCCTGCAACCTTGATTCTCCCTCACGTAACACAACATACTCATAGGTTCCAGGGTTAGCACGTGAATACCTCTGGGGAGCTATTATTCTGCCTACCACTTTACATATGCAGGCAAATAATAACAACACTATCTTCCTTATCATATTCTATAGCTTGGCCTCACCACTAATTCAGACTAACTCATTGAAAAGCCTAATATTTGTAAAAACCAGTTTTCTTGTTTGTTTTTCTCATTCAAATCTCACCTAAACCCAGGGAGGTATATTTCTATTCTTCCCATTTTATAGCTGGGGAAACTGAAGCTCCAATGAGTCATTTTTGTTTCATTATTTCTTTTTTCTACTAATTTTGTTATCACAGAAATTTCCAAACATCTACAAAGACAGAGAGACTAGTATGATGAGTCCCATATATCTGCCATCTAGCTTGAGCAACTGTCCATCAACATTCTGGCATTCTTTTTTTTTTTGAGTTGGAGTCTCACTCCGTTGCCCAGACTGGAGTGCAGTGGCCGC
>NW_007248084.1:372318-378981 GCF_000164805.1 Carlito syrichta | reverse complement strand
GAAATAAAAGTCACACAAGATTAGGATGATTCCCATATTTTTTTTTATGAAAAAAATTGCAAAAATACATTTTATTAGACTTGTTTAGTGTACATCTTCTACTTGCAGTTGGTACCAGTACTATAGCATGCAACATATAGCTGTTTCCAAGGGCCAGATCAGAGAAGCATTAGGGAAGGCAAGTCATTTTGCCTTCTGAGTGTTACTCTCTTAATAGACACCTTTGGCTGATCTTAGGCAATGGGAGTAGATATCAAGCATGCTGTGCAGTGGATGTTATCTTGAGAAAAATGAATTAATTGCAAGTTAATGCTGATAATCAAATGTTTTCTTGATAACAGTCTTTTATTTTTTTTTTTTTTTTTATTTTTTTATTTTATTTTATTTTATTTTTTTTTTGAGTTGAGGTCTCACTCTGTCACCCAGACTGGAGTGAAGTGGCCGCTCCCGGCCACTGCAGCCTCGCCTGCTGGGCTCCGGCGATCCTTCCGCCTCAGCCTTCCAAGTAGCCGGAATTACAGGCGCACGCTACCACGCCCAGCTGATTTTTTTTGATTTATTGTAGAGATGAGGTCTCGCTGCCCAGGCGGGTCTCGAACCCGCGGGCTCAGGCAATCCACTCACCTCTTCCTCCCAAAGGCGCGGGATTATAGGCTGAGCCACCGAGCTCGGCTTCTTTCTTGATATCACTTTCTTTTCACAGGAAAATGGGGGAGCATAGGTGGTGGGCTGCTTGATCTTTTCAAATTAAGTGGTCCAGCATCAAAATGTAATGACCAATTATAACTAAAGGACCAAGTTCAGATTGCTTACTTTTGTGGTGAATTAGAAAAGATTTATGGCGACCCTGTAGACATATGACCCTCGGCCAGCATATTCACGTGATTTCTTTTCTTTTTTGACAAATCTTATTTTATTCACATAGAGGTCTGATCACACACAGTCCAAAAACACTCAGATAGCAAGTCAGATATCATCAGATGTTAAACATTGGTCTTCAAACGTGATAGCCAACAATGCCACGCCTGCCTGTGATCTCTCCGACATAAAACCACATCCACACCTCAGCGGCCATCAAACCATTCAGCACAGCTTCCTTAACTGTGAGCTGTTTGAAGCTACCAGTTTGAGCACTATTGATTATTTTTTTTCAGGCTCTGAATAACTCTAGAGATCTTGGCAGGGGTTGGAGGAACCAGTTCAACCTTGAAGTAGCACCAAAATGTGGCCAATTGAGGTTTCAAATTAGTCACAGCAGTGTTCACCAGCGCCGGGGCTTTCTCTGCAAGGTTATGGACAAATTGGTTTCTAGACAGACTATCCATCGCCCCAAACACTCATGTGATTTCTGAGCAGGAAAGAAGTAGTAGGTAGCACGAGTGACCCCATAACCCAGAGCCCACCTGCCTGGGGCACAGTCTTTAGCTTGGGCACAGGTTGGGGTGGCAGGTGAAAGTAAGTTGCCTTGTGGTGGTGAGAAAAAGACTGAGACACATTAATCCTGAGGGAGGGACAGACCTGGAAATGATTGCTTGATGCTAGAAAAGAGTATCATAAAAGCCAAGCCAACTGAGCACAATTTCAACTTTAGACCACCATGCAAACTAAAAAGTATGTTTGAATGGAATAATAAACTCCTACATGTCAAAACTTGTGGGATGCAACCAAAGCAATGCTTAGAGGGCAATTTGTAGCCTAAAATGCAGAAAGAAGGAAGGATTAAAAAGTAATGAGCTAAGATTTATCTCAAGAAATTACAAAAGGAACAGCAAAATAAATTCAAAGCATGCAGAAGGAAGGACCAGAAACAAGGATACAAATTAATAGACTAAGGAACAGAGAAAATCAACAAAACATAAAGTTGGTTCCTTAAAAAGGCTAAACAAGCTAATAAATTTCTGGTGAGAATGATCAAGAAAAAAATGGATGACCACTACCATCCTCCCGCAGACAAATCACAATGCTGCCTCTTCCTAGCTACATGTCCTTGGGCAAATTAATTAATCTCTAAGCATGTTTCCTCATCATAAAATTGAGAAATGTAGTATCTACTTCATTGGCTATTATGAGAATTAAATGTGATAGCGGGAGCTGTTTGGCAGAGAACAGAAACTATATAAATCATACTAGTTATTATCTTCGTGGTAGAGGTTGTAAATATTCTAAAGTGCTACAGGGGGACAGGAGAGAAAGAATGACTTTCTGTCCCGGGAGGTGGCAGGGAGGAGGTGATTTCCAGGCTAAGCCTTGATGGATTTTGTAGAAAAGGAAAGAAATTTTGTAGATTTTGTAGAAAAGGAAAGAGAAGGACCGTCCAGGCTGAGAGCCTCGAAGCAGGACGTAGGCATCCTGGAGGCCTGAAGGCCGCCAAGGAGGGGAGGAAGGGCCAGCCAAGCCCCGTCGAAGGTGGCTCTCTGAAGCAGTGGGCTGACATCTGAGGCCAACATTGAAAACATAAATGCGCCTGGTCCACAGACTTCATGCATTATGCAGCAAGGGTGAATAATGAATGACCTGAAAAAATTCTCTTTAACCACTTGGTCACAGATTTCTCTCCAAGATGAGGAAAACACAATGGCTGTGCCCAGCCTGTCTCTACAGTTCAGAGAATAATTTAGTTATAATAACCTCCAGGCTCACGGAGAAGCTATTTTCTGTGGGAAGCGAGTGAACAAGTCTTAACCAGACTAAGTCAGCTTCTCCCAGGAGGAAGAGGTTATCTCAGGGCTCTGTTTACTTTCTCAGAGGCCTCTGTCTACACAACAGGGACACACACTCAGGTGAGGAGCACTCAGTGTATCTGGAGCTTGGTGTGTTAGGCTGTAAGCCTCAGCTAATACAAGGCGCCCTTCTTCTAGGGAGAAAGAGATCAATCTTCTGCCTAGCCCAAGGGCTCCATCACGCACAGGAGGGTCATTGGTGGAGACTCTGTCAAAGGGAGACGGCTCTGGGTGCCCACTCTGAGGAAGTGGCTCTAGGCTTGGTTTAGACAGAGGGAAGTTCTAACCTCCAAAAGTAGGGCTTGGGGAGGTCCCTGTGAGGGTCATAATAAAAACTTAAGGGTCACAGGAAAAGCTTGCATCAGAATGTAATTGGCAGAATAACCTGTGACCTCAGGTTCCTCTAAAAATTCAGACCGTCTCTGACTTATGATGGTTCAACTTTGGTTTTTTTGACTTTCCAGTGGTGTGAAAGTGATAGGCATTCAGTAGAAACTGTTTCTCTTATGATGCTGGGGAGCTGTCATTCTCAGTTTCAACTTAGGGCTTTTCAACTTAGGGCTTTTCAGCTTACAATGGGTTTATCAGGACCTAGCCCCACTGTAAGTCAAGAAGCATCTGCAGTTATGAGGCAAGTATCATACCACCCAGCAACTGTGTTCTTGTGGTGAACTTATGTTCACACAAAGTCTGTACATAATGGTCACAGCAGTTCTGTGGGAAAAGGCAAAAACTGAGAGCACTCAGAGGTGTTCTTTTGAAAGTCCTTTCTCAGAGGAATGCTAAACAAACCATTGCAACCCATACCCTGAAGCACCACTCAGCAATGAAAAAAATGGATTATTGAAACATACAGTGTTTTAGTCTGTTCTTGCTGCTATAACAAAATACCTTAGACTACATAATTTATCAATAATAGAAATGAATTGCTCACAGTTCTAGAGGCTGGGAAGTTCAAGATCAAGGTGCCAACAGATTCGGCATCTGGTGAGAGCTTGCTGCTTCATAGATGGCACCTTGTTGCTATGTTCTCACATGGTAGAAAGGGCAAAAGGAACTAATACACCCCTCAACCTTTTTCATAAGGGCACTAATCCCAGTCATGAAGGCAGAACCCTCATGACCTAATCACTTCCTAAAGGGTCCACCTCAGAGTACTATATTACATTGGGTATTAGGTTCCCACACATGAATCTGGGGGGACACCAACATTCAGAGCATAGCACACAGCAACCTAAATGAGCCTCCAGAGAATGATGCTGACTGCAAAAAGCCAGTCCTAAAAGGCAACAAACTGCTTGATTCCATCTACAGAACAAAAGCGTAAATATGGAAGAAGAGGTGACTGGTTGCTAGAGGCTGGGGGGAGATGACTGTGTCATAAATGAACAAGAGGGATCCTTGTGATGTTAGAACTGTGGTGGTGAGTCCCCAAGCTTGTACAGGCAATGACAGTGCATAGAACTGAATAAACACATGCACAAGTGGGTGTAGGCAAAACTGGGAAAATCAGAATAAATAGTGCATCCAATGCCAACACAGTTAGTGTGATATGCACTATAGTTTTGCAAGATGTTGCCACTGGAGAAAACTGGTTCTCTTTTACTATTCTTTACAATTACATGGGTATCTATAATTATCTCACAATAAAATATTTAATTTAAAATCATAATGATTTAATGTTAAGTGAAAAAGGCAGACCACAGAATTTCATGTGTAATATGACTATTTTAAGACCTCAAAATTTATACCTGATAGCTACTAAAGCAAAACAATTACCTGCCCTATGACCCAGCAATTCCGCTCCTAAATATACCCCCCAAGAGGAACAGGTGCATGTGATCAGAAAATGTGTACATGAAGGTTAATGGCAGCTTTACTCATAATAGTCAATTGTGGGCAACAATCCAAATGTCCACCAATGGTGGAATTAATAGATTATGGTCTGTTCATACAACAATAGAATCCTTTTAAAAAATTTTTTTGTAGAGACAACGTCTCACTATATTGCCCAGGCTGGTCTTGAATTCCTGGTCTTAACTGATCCTTCTGCCTCAGTCTCCCAAAGTGCTGGAATCACAGGTGTAAGCCACTTCAACTGACCAACAATAGAATCCGGTTGGGCACGGTGGCTCACACTTATAATCCCAGCGCTTTGGGAGGCTGAGGTGAGAGGACTGCCTGGGTCCACGAGTTTGAGACCAGCCTTGGCAACTTGGAAAGACCTCATCTCTACAATAAATCAAGAAAAATTAGTCAGGCATGATGGCACATGCCTGTACTTCCAGCTACTTGGAAGGCTGAGGTGGAAGGATCGTCTGAGCCCAGCATGTTGAGGCTGCAGAGGCTGTAAGCGTGCTACTGCACTCCAGCCTGGGCAACAGAGTGAGACTCCAATCTAAAAAAAAAAAAGAAAGAATCCTTCACATGGCAATGAAAAAGAATAAACTTGTGCTGTATACATGGTGATGAATTTCTTTGCTATAATGATAAGCAAATAAGTCAGACACTGAATGTAAAATGGTGCAGCCACTGTGGAAAACAACATGATGGTTTCTCAGAACATTAAAAATAGAATTACCTCAATCCCAGCACATCGTGAGGCAGAGACGAGAGAAATGCCTGAGCCCAGTGATTTGAGACCAGCCTAGGCAACTTGGCAAAACCTTGTCTCTATAATAAAATTTTAAAAATTAGTCAGGAGTGGTGGTATGCATTTGTGGTTCCAGCTATTTGGAAGGTTGAGGTGGAAGGATTCCCTGAGCCCAGCAAGTTGAGGCTGCAGTGGCTGTGAGCATGCCACTGCACTCCAGCCAGGCAACAGAGTAAGACTCTGACTCAAAAAAAAAAAAAAAACCAAAAAAATAGAATTACCATATGATATATCAATTTCACTTTGGGCATATGCTCAAAACACCTGAAAACAGGGATATTTGTACAGCCATGTTCATAGCAGCATTATTCACAATATCTCAAGCTTGGGTGTAAGCAATTCAAATATCCATTGATGGATGAATAGATAAGCAAAATGTGGCCCATCAAAACAATGGAATATTATTCGATCTTAAAAAGAAAGGAATTTTGGCACATGTTACAACATGGATGAAACTTAGGACATTATGCTAAATGAAAGAAGACAGACACAAAAAAAACAAATAATGTATGATCCCACTCATAGGAGGTACCTAGTAGAGCCAAATTAATAGAGGCAGAAAGTAGAATGGTAGTTACCATGGGCTGGGGAGAGGGGGTAATAGGGAGTTGGTATTTAATGAGTATAGAGTTCAGTTTTACAAGATAAATAGAGTTCTGGAAATGGATGGTGGTGATGGTATACAATATCATGAATATATTCAACAACACTGAACTGTACGCTAAAAAATGACTAAGACAGTGGCCGGTTATGGTGGCTCGCACTTGTAATCCCAGCACTTTGGGAGGTGGAGTAGAAGGATTGCTTGAGCCCAGGAACTTGAGACCAACCTGGGCAACATAGTGAGAACTTGTCTCTACAAAACATTTTTAAAAATTAGCTGGCATGGTGGTACACGCCTGCAGTCCCAGCTACTTGGGAGGCCACAGTGGGAGGATTGCCTGAGCCCAAGAGGTTGAGACCAGTGAGCCATGATCACACCACTGTACTCTAGCCTGAGTGACAGAATGAGACTCAACTCAAAAAAAAAAAAAAAAAGATTAAGATAATAAATTTTGGCTGGGTGCGGTGGCTCAGCCTGTAATCCTAGCACTTTGGGAGGCCAAGGCGAGAGGATTGCTTGAGCCCACGAGTTCGAAACCAAACTAGACAACATGGTGAGACCTCATCTCTACAATAAATCACAAACACTAGCCAGATGTGGTGGCGTGTCTGTAGTTCCAACTACTTGGAAGTCTGAGGTGGAAGGATCACCTAAGTCCAACAGGTAGAAGCCATGGTGGCCGTGAG
>NW_007248084.1:353799-372201 GCF_000164805.1 Carlito syrichta | reverse complement strand
TTCCTTTTTTTTTTTTTTTTTTGAGTTGAGTAGAGTCTCGCTCTGTTGCCCACGCTGGAGTGCAGTGGCATGCTCACAGCCACCACAACCTCAACCTGCTGGGCTCAGACAATCCTTCCACCTCAGCCTTCCAAGTAGCTAGAACTACAGGCATGTGCCACCATGCCCGGCTACTTTTTTATTTATTTATTGTAGAGAGGAGGTCTCGCCAAGTTGCCCAGGCTGGTCTTGAACCTGTGGGCTCAGGCAGTCCTCTCACCTTGGCCTCCCAAAGTGCAGGGATTACAGGCGTGAGCCACCACGCCTACACATTTTTAAACTTAAACTACACACTACAGGCTTGTGTGCTCTGCCACACATGCGTCATACTCAATGAACGTCTGTAAACACGAAGAAACCCCATCTATGCCTAGATGAAAGAATAAAAGGAAATACAGCAGCATATAGCCAGGCCTTTCTATTTAGGTTTGGGCATATTTTCCTCTTCTTTCTATTTTCCCTATTTAATTTTTCTCTAAAATGAGGATGTAACTTTGAGAGGTGGAGGCAACTTGTTGAGACCTCATCTCTACAATAAATCAAAAAATTAGCTGGGTGTGGTGGCATGCGTCTGTGGTTCCAGCTACTTGAAAGGCTGAGGCAGAAGGATCGCATGAGCCCAGCAGGTCGAGGCTGCGGTGGTGTTGAGCATACCACCACATTCCAGCCTGGGTGACGAAGTGAGACTCCAACTCAAAAAAATTTTTTTTAAATAAAATGAGGATGTATTGCATAAGAGAAAGTAAACAAAGTGGGAGGTATCATACTCCCAGACTTAAAACTTTATTATAAGGCTACAATAATCAAAACAGTCTGGTATTGATACAAGAATAGGCATATAGACCAATGGAACAGGACAGAGATTCCAAAAGCAAACACTTGACCTCTCAACCAACTCCTCTTTGACAAAGGCATCAACAACAACCATTGGGGAGAGAAGACCCTATTCAGCAAATGGTGCTGGGGAAAGTGGCTGACCACATGTAAAAGAATGAAACATGACTCCAACCTATCACCAAACAAAAAAACCAACTCTAAATAGATCAAAAACCTAAACATAAAACCTCAAACCATAAGAATCTTAGAAAACGCAGGAGCCAGGCTCGGTGGCTCAGTCTGTAATCCCATGCCTTTGGGAGGCTGAGGTGAGTGGATTGCCTGAGCCTGCGGGTTCGAGACCCGCCTGGGCAGCGAGACCTCATCTCTACAATAAATCAAAAAATCAGCCAGGCATGGTAGCGTGTGCCTGTAGTTCTGGCTACTTGGAAGGCTGAGGCGGAAGGATCGCCGGAGCCCAGCAGGTCGAGGTTGCGGTAGCCAGGAGTGGCCACTGCACTCCAGTCTGGGTGACAGAGTGAGACTCCAACTCAAAAAAAAAGAAAAGAAAATGCAAGAGACACCCTTCTGTACATTAGAATAGACAACCAATTCTTGATCATAACCCCAAAAGCATATGCCATAAAAGATAAGATAGATAAGTAGAACCCCATCAAACTGAAATGCTTTTGCAAAGCAAAAGAAACCATCAAGCCGGGTTTGGTGGCTCAGCCTGTAATCCCGCACCTTTGGGAGGCTGAGGTGAGTGGATGGTCTGAGCCCGTGGGTTCAAGACCCTCCTGGGCAACTTGGCAAGACCTCATCTCTACAATAAACCAAAAAATTAGCCGGGCGTGGTAGCACGCACCTGTAGTTCCAGCTACTTGGAAGGCTGAGGCGGAAGGATCGCCGGAGCCCAGCAGGTCGAGGCTGCGGTGGCTGGGAGAGCCACTGCACTCCAGTCAGGGCGACAGAGTGAGACTCCAGCTCAAAAAAAAAAAAAAAGAAAAGAAGAGAAACCTCAACAGAGTGGGGAGACAACCCACAGAATGGGAAAAAATATATGCCAACTGCATATCTGACAAAGACCTAATCGTCTTTGTCAGATATACAGTTGGCATATATTTTTGTCAGATATACAGTTGGCATATATCCAGGAAGGAACTCAAGTCAAAAGGAAAAAGACAAATAGTCCTATTAAAAAATGGACAAAAGACATGAACAGACACTTCTCAAAAGAAGATATACAAACAGCCAATAGATACATGAAAAAATGCTCAGCCTCACTAATCACCAGAGAAATGCAAATCAAAACCCATTGAGGGGCAACCTCTTTGGGTTCCTTCCCACTGTGGGTGCTTTTCTGTCCTCTCAATAAATCTTGCTTTCTAAAAAAAGCAGAAAAACAAAAACAAACCAAAAAAACCCACACTGAGATACATTTTTTTTAAAGGAAAAATTCAGTAGTCTATAGTCATTGAGGTCTTCTGAAAAGTGACCCTTTGGGGAGCGTTTCTTTCTCCCTCCACCCCACTGACCCATGTGGAACCTGCTTTAGTTGGGGACACAGAACTGAATGAGCCTCAGACCCCACCAGCCCAAGGAGCTCCCCAAAGGCCCAGTCAGTGAGGGAGGTAGTCAGTGGACGGGCCGTCCCCTCTGCTGCTGTTAGTGCCAGGCCAGGCACACCACTGAGGGGAGTCCCCAAACACTGCTTGCCCCCAAGTGCCACTGTCTTAGCACAGGCCTCCAAACAAAGTGCCACAGACCAGGGGGCTTAAACAGCAGAAATGTATTTCTCACTGTCTGAAGACTAGCAGTCCAAGGTCAAGGTGCAGTCAGGGCTCGATGCCTGGTGAAGGCTCCTCCTGGCTTAGAGAAGGCCACCTTCTCCCTGTATCCTCATGTGATGAAGAAAGAATGCCAGCTCTTATAAGGACCCCCATCCTATCAGTCAGCATCCTACCCCTAGTACCTCATTTAACACGAATTACTTCCTTATTCCAAAGACAGCCACACTGGGGGGCTGGGACTTCAACATATGAATTGTAGGGGGACGCACTTCAGTTCATGGCAGCCACCTTCACACTCCCATCTCCAAGGCTGTGCCACCCCAATTGCCACTCAGTCATCCAGGCAGACCCAGGTCCTGACCAGTCCCTAACAGGCTGTGGGGGCCTGGGAGCAGGAGTCATGACTTCTGCCAGCAGACACAGGCCCTGCTTCCCTCGAGGTTTGCAGAATTGGGCTTTATTGAATTCTTCCAGGCAGATTTTCTACCAGTTGTTTGGAGCCCTTAAAGAGAATGCATGGTGGGGTGCCCAGGGGAGTCCCCATCTCCTTTCTCCTAGCTCTCCTACTCTATCGGAGGCATGAGACTGACTCTGGGTGAAGCTTCAAAGTTCTCCAGGGGCTGGGCCCTGCCCAAGGGTGGCAGGAAGAACTGCTCCCACCCAGCCAGGGACCTGCGCTGGGCCAGACCTCTGCTGGCAGAGAGGCAACAGGCCAGGGCTTAGAGGGAAGGGCTGGAGCTGGGACACCCCTTGAACTGAATGAAGGGGACCAGGCTGTTCCCTGGGCAAGTGGCTGACCCAGGTATAGGGATTAGGCAGCGAACAGGCTCTTCTAGCCACGATTGTACAAGTTGGGATGTGGCTGGGGGACAAGGGGACCGAGGAAGAGGGACAGAAATAAAAGAGGGAGATTAAATAAGATGCAAAAGAGAGAAGAAGAAGAACAGGGCCAGCGCCGCTGAGCACTGCTATGGAACCCATGTGGTCAGGCTTCCTACGCTCAGTCTCAGGATGATCCTACAGGTGGAGGTACTGCTCTCCCCATTTTGCAGATGAGGAAACAGAATTTAAGTCACTGGCTGAAGGACTCGTAGCTGGAAGGTTGCAAGCCGATTTGAAGCGAGAGTGCATGCTGTGGCACCATGAGAAGGAAGGAGAGAGCTGGATGGCAGAGGAGGGAGCAGACAAGGACGAGGCGGAAGGAGACTCTGTCTTCCATGCAACAGATGTGTCCTAAGTGCCTCTTACTTGTCAGGCACTGCTGTGGTCCCTGGGGACAGCCCAGGCTGGCACTAAAGAATGTGACCCATGGAGTCACACCGGGCCCCCACTCAGATGGCCCCTGAGCTCAGTTTAGGCCTCTGCTGTCGCCATCCTGAAATTCTTCATCATTTGTAAATAGAGGGCTGCACATTTCATTTTGCAAATTATGTAGCCAGTCTTGGGTGCAGTAACACACCAAGTCCCTCCCTTCCCAGGGCTTATGTTCTAGAAGTTATGACAACAGATCAGAAGGAAGAGGGGAAGGGGCCCAACCCAAGAACAGGAGGTGAATGTTCACTGATGTCACACAAAGGAATGGGGAAAGGGCACAGATTGTCCTTTAAGCTAAAAGGGCATAACTCAATTCTTTTTACAATTTCATTACTGGAAAAATCTATTGGTCCCAGGAGCATTCTGCTCACAAAATTGAACTAAAAACAAAAGGGCATTCACCATCTTCCCTGGGCTCTCAGCTAAGCTGGTTTCCCATAAATCACTGACAAAGAGAGACGAGCCTCGCCCAGGCATTGTCCTCCGTCCACCCTCGCCCGTCCCTCCAGAATGGGGACAGGTGGAGGCAGCAAAGCGGGGGGAAGACAAGCATGGACCAAGGGCCCACTATGATGCCAGCTCCTGGCCTCCTTCATCCCACCTGACCCTCCACAGACCCTCCCCAAGCAGGATGGCATCAGCACCCCTGACTTAAGAGCCAGAAACCTTCACTAATTTGTCCAGGTCTCACAGCTAGGTAGCTTCTAGTTGGGGCAGACCAATTCCAGTTGGTCTGGCTCCCAGACCCAAGCCCTCTTAACACAGATTCCCTCTCTCGTGGACTCATGCTGAAACACTCAGGAATTTCCCCTGGGGGAGCCAGGCTTCCTCTCACCCTCGGCCTTGGGAGGAGGGGTGCCCTAGCCAGGAACAGTGGCCCCCTCTGCATCTTTTTTAATCAAGCCATTATTATCAGCTTGGGGCAGCACTTTCTCCTGAGTCTTCCTAGACCCTGGCCGGGTCCAGGGACACCCTTACAGCACACCCTATACTCTTTCCTTTTCATCCTGAGCTCCACAAGGGCCAGGCTTCTATTTTGTTTGTTGTGAGACTTCATGTTTGGAATGCTGCCTGATGCATAGCTCTTTTTTTTTTTTTTTTGAGATGGAGTCTCACTTCGTTGCCCAAACTGGAGTGCAGTGGCACACTCACAGTTACCCCAGCGTTGACCTGCTGGGCTTGGGCAATTCTGCCTCAGCCTTCCAAGTAGCCAGAACTACAGGTATGCACTACCACACCCAGCTAGTTTTTTTTTAATTTATTGTAGAGACAAGGTCTCGCCAAGTTCCCCAGGCTGGTCTTGAACCTGCAGGCTCAGGCAATCCACATGCCTCGGCCTCCCAAAGTGCTGGGTTTATAGGCTGAGCCACCGAGCCTGGCCTCAATATTTCTTAACGAGACTATGCCAGTGACATTATTTGTGGGAGGTACCTGTGGCCATCTGCTCCTGCCTCTGGCCAGCAGCCCTGTCTGCTCCCTATGTAGGAGTGTGGGGACAGCATCTCTGTCATCCCAACCCAGACACTGGGGACAGCACCTGCCGCTGCTCCAGAGTGGCCCCTTTCCTTCCTTCAACCCTGGCTCCATCTTACAGGCTGCATTAAGGAGACTCTGGTACTCACCAGTGGGCACCACCTTGCCCAGCACCTGTGTATCTCACATGCTCCACAGGCCCCTCTTCACGAAAAATTGCAGAGACACCAAAAGCCATCAAGAAGGGCCAGGGCTGGACTGGAAGCAAGGCTCAAGGCAGAAACAACTGGAAAACCATGGCTTCTCACCCCACTGCCTAAGCTAGTCTGTCTCTTTCCTTCTGCTGTCTTCCTTGTCATTGCATGACTAGCAGTATGGGGCTGTTTTTGCTCTGTCATGTATTATCTCGTGTAATCCCCCTCTGATAGCCATGGGGGCAGATCTGACCATTCACCAGCGAGGAAGCTGGGCTCAGCGGCCAGACAGCTGAGAAGGGGCTCAGCCTCCATGCAGGCACTGCCTACCCTGCAGACTTCCAGGGGTCTGTCCAGGCCCTGTGGCCTACAGTGAGTGGCTCAGCACGCATCTGCTCGGAAACAGGGTGGTCCAGATGGCCTGGGTCCCATATCTCCAAGGAGCTTGCAGACTTCAGGTGCCTGGGCTACCAGGGGATGAGCTCCTCATCGCCATATTTCTTTGCTTTTAAAGGACGCTGCCTCTCTGGGCCTCTCGATTTTGGAACAACACGGCTTCTTTCTGGCATCTGATTCCTAATCAGGCGTTCATTCTGCTGTGCTTTCAAAGGGCTGTGAGGGGAGGGGGAGACCCCGTGGCATCTCCTACACTCTCTCTGCTGTGCCCGGACCTATGGGAACGGCACAACTCCTTCTAGCAGCAGGAAGGCAGGCTAGAGAGGAGGAAGAAGGAGGGGAGGGAGAGACCTAGGTCACAAATGGCCCTTTTCCTAGCCAGGGCTTATGTCTGTCCTCACTGCAGACCCAAATGACGGCAGTCACTCAGGGGCCTGAGCTGATCAGCTGTCCAGACGCTTCCTTGACATCATTCTTTCTTGCCCTTCCTCCACTCTACAGGAAAACAAGGCTGACAACACAGCCCATTCACCCTCCCCACCCCAGCATCAGTGACTCACACTGAACTCCCCCTGGCTTCAGCACCCACAGGCCGGGGGCTGCCTCATTCTATAACGGGGCAGGATCAAAGCGACCTGGCCAAGCGACCACTGCCTGGGAGGGAGGACATTTACCTCCGTGATAAGCAAGTCAACTCCCAAATCATGATATATTTATGGACTGTGTCTCCAGTCACCTGCTCAGCCTCAAAAACAAATTGTTTCCAAAGAATGTGAATGTTAATTGGGGATACTCCGAATGGGTCGTTCCTGAGGTAGAAAGTGGTGTAAGGGTCTGGCAGGTGCAAGAGCTCCCTGCTTGGGGTCTGGGGGTGTCCTGAGCGCTCCTCAAAGCTGGGAGTAAAGAAGTGCACCCTCTTCCCTCTAGATGTCTGGGCCTGAATCCCGGAAGCATCTTAAGCTCCTTTGGAGAAAGCAGAAGGGCCAGCTGCTTACATGGCCTGCTCACTTAGGTACCAGAGTATGGACTAGAACCGTTAGGGGGGCCCACTCTCTGTGCAAACTGGAAGGCAGCCAAGACCTCCCTGGCCCTCGGGAACTAGGAAAAACTGACTCACATCTCCCTCTTCCTCCCAGGTTCCAGCGTGGGCAGAAGTTCAAAGCCGCTCCCAGACTTCCTCAGATCCCCAGGGGCTCCCATATTGCAAGCCTCAGCCTCCCACTCAGGCTCCACCCCCCCGCCAGGGATCCAGGTATGCACCTCTGAGGTGCTTATTTGCAGAGTTCAGGGAGCACAGCGTACCTCGAGGAGGCCAGGAGCCGGACGTGTACACCATGGCCACACCAGGCAGCTTCCAAGGAGCAGCTGGGCCCCGCATCCAAATGCCCCTGTCTGCTGGGGAGCACCCCTGGCCCCACCCCCAGCCCACCCTGTCATACTGGCCTTTTGTAGGCCTTTTGTTGTTTTTTCATCTTTTACAGCAAAAAACCAGCACTTAGCTCATGTAGGGCATTTTGCTGGCTTCTCTACTGAGCTGGCACCAGGGCCATCCTCCACGGCACATGTGAGGGCATTTTTTTGGGAACAAAGACCCCCTTTCAGCGCAATTCTAGGCTCAGCAGTTAATTTGACATTTCTCCTGTGTGGCACATCCAAAACCGTACCTGTGGCGGGAGCTACAACTTGGGAACTTAGAGAAGCAAGTGGCCAGTGCCTAGCAGGGTGCTGTTTGCTGAACAATGAATGAAATGGGAGAGTATGCTGAGTGCCCGCTCTGGGCTGGGTGTTGGGAGCCACTGCCTGAAGGAACCCATAGCACAGTTGTACAGGTTGGGTACTGAAGAAAGTTTGGATTGGAGGATGGAAGAATGAGTAGGTGATCAGGTGGGTGGGTAGGTAGAAGAAAGGAGTGACTGGATGGAAAACTGAAAAGAGAAGGAGAGAAGAGAGGGAGGACATGGAACCAGCTGGCCAGCCCAAGGTCAGCACATCTTTATAGTGGTTTGTAGGGAGGAAGTAGGGAGGCACAAGAGATCAATGTGGGGACCCACTCCAACCCTGAGAGTAGGCACAAAGATTATTTTAAACTAAAGATATTTAGCTGGGTGCGGTGGCTCACGCCTATAAACCCAGCCCTTTGGGAGACCAAGGTGGGAGGACTACTTGAGCCTGGGAGTTTGAGACCAGCCTGAGCAACATAGCAAGATCTCATCTCTATATAACAAAAATTTTTTTAAATTAACTAGGTGTGGTGGCACGCACCTGTAGTCCCAGCTACTCAGGAGGCAGAGGCAGAAGGATCGCCTGAGCCCAGTAAGTCAAGGCCACAGTGAGCCATTGCACTCAGGCCACTGCACTGCAGCCTGGCCAACTGAGTGAGGCCTCGACTCAAAAATAAAAAAATTTAAAAAGAAAGAAAGAAAGACATTTGAGATGAAACAGATGCAGAAAGAAGCCTTTTTGAAGTTTTCCTTATCTGATGAAAGGCAGAAACTTCTGGGATGAGGCTGCCATAAATCCCCTCTGGGAGGAGGAGCAGCTTCACTCGTAGCAAGGAGACCAAGAGTGAAACAGCCATAAACCACCCCCGGGCAGGCAGGGTGAGGGGAGTTCTGCCAGGAAGAAGACAGAGAAGACCAAACTTGCCCTGTTGTTCAACAAAAAAGCTTATTCAATGGCACTGTGAGCAATGGTAAGAAAGCCAGCTTTATCTGGGGGCATCTATGGCGATGGACAGGTGTAGGAATCATTGCAGTGGGATTCTGCAGTGGGGGACAGAGACTGGGCTCAGCCCCAAATACAAGGAAAAGTGGGAATGTGCGACCGAGGGCAGGGAGGGTGAGGGTACGAGGGAGGGAGGGTCAATGGATGGAAAACTGCTAAGAGGTAATATCAGGGGGAGGACAAAGACCCTGATTAGATATAGAGGGTGATTAGGTGGGTGGGGGGAGGTTCTGGCTAAACTGATGTAGCAGGATTCTTGCTCAAATTGGACAATACAGCTGGCTGCCGTGGCTCACAACTCTAATCCCAGCACTTTGGGAGGCTGAGATGGAAGGATCACTTGAGCCCAGGAGTTTGAGACCAGCCTAGGCAACATACCAAGACTTTGTCTCCACAAAAAAAAACAACAACAACAAATTAGCCAGGTGTGATGGTTCGCGTCTGTAGTCCCAGCTATTTGGGAGGCTGAAGTGGGAGGACTGCCTGAGTCCAGCAGGTCAAGGCTACAGTAAGCCAAGATTGTACCACTGTATTCCAGCCTAGGCAAAAGAGTGAGACTCTAACACACACAAAAAAAATTTGACAATACAGAGATGAACATGGAAATTCAAACACTGAATCCTAGCTGGAGAAGAGTTCAGGAGATGATCTTTGTCATTATGTAAACGGTTGCAAACTATCTTATCTCCCATTTTGCTCCCTTGAATGTCCATTTGTCTTTCATTTGTTCTTCCCATAGAAGCCTTTTCCCTCCTCCCTCTCCCCTGTTAAGTTAGGTGCTGTAGATACACCTTCACCTCTAGATCTCGAAGTAGCCACCCCACGTACAAGTGAATAAACTTGGTCTTTTATCCTGTTTTAATCTACTGACGGTTAAATTCACAGGCCCCCAAGCACAGAACCAGAGTATGGGGAAAGTTTTTCCTCCCAATGCCACAGCTTGATGTGCTGCTTTAGAGCTGTCTCCAAGAGAGCCCTGGAGACAACTCCTCTGAGTAAGAGACAGTTGGCCTGAGGGTTTATTAAATCTCAATGCGGCCAACCATGGCCTTGTGGGGAAGAGAGAGCAGAACAGCCTGAAACACCTGCAATCTGGAGAATGGGGAGAGGCAGGCCATAAATACTTGCCATGAAGCATTTAAGACGCAAAACCACGATCCCAGCACACTGCCACCCAGGCTGGGGACATCTGCTCTGTCCCATCCATCTACTTCCTCCTGGTCCAGGGAGAAGACATAAGGGGGCAGAGCCACAACGCAGGACAGGCAAGAGAAAGGGGCCCTTCGCCATCGCTGTGCCTGCTTGGGCACCTGGCCAGGGACTATGCACAGCCTGAGTACAGAAGCTGGCAAGGCAGGGCCACTGCGATCCATGTCCCAAAATGCACCATCCACTGCCCCCCACCTCCTCCCCCCGCTGGCCAGCACGGCACCCGCCTTCTGGGCCATTCCACACGCTGCCCTTCCTAGGGAGTCTCCCAGCCAGTTCTGATGATGAGTGTCAGGCACGGTTCGGGTACCTTTGGTGTTTGTTTTCTGGCCCAGGGGTGGGGTGATGTCTGTCTGCCCCTGCAGTTGGGTGGGGCCAGAGGCATGTCCGAGCTGAGCAGTGAGGGGCATTCACGAGAAGCCTGTCCCGGGCCCGCAGTTAGCCTCTTCCCAACTCCATCAAGGGGGCCGCTGGCTTCTCATTGCTCTTCACTTGCTGAGTCGTCCCCATTTGTTCACCCTCCTATTGAACAACCATTTACCGAGCGCTTATTATGCAACAGGCACTATGCCAGACCCAGGAACACTACGGCAGAAAAAACAGTCAGGATGGTATGTGCAGGAACTTCCCTACAAGCAAGTGGGCAGCAGGAGAGCTACCTCAGGGGAGGTGGACACAGCCCAGAGAACCCAGGATGGATGGAAGAGTGACAGCTACGGTGTGTCTTGAGAGAGGCTATGATAGGGTTCTCGACAGGTGTCACATGCAAGTCAAACAGCATTTTATATTAAGTTCTACGAAAACGTAAGTTCTCACCCTGTTCCCAAGGCACACGCCATCATGCTGACACCAACCTAAGCAAAGTGAGCGGGGCCTGTCCCTATCATAAGAGGCACACTTAGGCCAGGCACAGTGGCTCAAGTCTGTAATCCTAGCACTTTGGGAGGGCAAGGCGAGAGGATTGACTGAGCCCAGGGATTCGAGACCAGCCTGGGCAACTCGGTGAGACCTCATCTCTACAATATACAAAAAATTTAGCCAGGCATGGTAGCGCATACCTGTAGTTCCAGCTACTTGAAAGGGGCAGCATGCCGGGCTCGGTGGCTCAGCCTGTAATCCCGCACCTTTGGGAGGCTGAGGTGAGTGGATTGTCTGAGCCCGCGGGTTCGAGACCCGCCTGGGCAGCGAGACCTCATCTCTACAATAAATCAAAAAATCAGCCGGGCGTGGTAGCGCACGCCTGTAGTTCTGGCTACTTGGAAGGCTGAGGCGGAAGGATCGCCGGAGCCCAGCAGGTAGAGGCTGCGGTGGCCGGGAGCGGCCACTGCACTCCAGTCTGGGCGACAGAGTGAGACTCCAACTCAAAAAAAAAAAAAAAAAAACGAAAGGGGCAGCATGGAGATTAAGGGAGACCCTGGGTGCCAAATGCTTCACTCACTCACTTGCTGGACATGTTCACAGGGAGCAGTCAGCACGTGAGGTGTCCCTGACCCACCCTGACCCTCAGAGACAAAGCCCCATTTAGTGGGAAACTGGCATCTGAGGGGAGGGCACAGAAGCCACTTGGGTGATATCAGCTTGAGGCCCTCAGGAACCTGGGGTAGGAGGGGGCCAGTGGAGAACAGAACCAGGAGAGGGGCTATCAGCGTGCCTGGCCTGGTCCCTGCAGCCGGCTCTGGTCTCTGGGTTTCACTTCCCCCACTCAGTTCTGGAAGGCCTGGTTAATTTAGAGGAGTCATTTTAATCAATTAGATAAAGTGTAAAATAACTGCTCAGCTCTGCTCAGGAAATGGGGCCTGTCGTCTTTAAGGCTTTATTGAAAAGGTATTAAGATGGAACGACCTCCTTGGTCAGTCACGTTGGGGGGGGTTGGGCAAGGAGGCTGCTGCTGACCTAGGCTCTATCTGTTCCACCTGCCCCCGCTGAGCGCAGTCCAACCTCCGGGCAGGACTTTCCAGAGCCCCCAGGATGACCCAGCAAACAGCCACCTGTGCTGTCACGTTCCCCTGGGGCCGCTCGCCACCCTGTCTGACTTCAGAGCCTCGGACGTGGCTGCTGGAAAAGGCTTCTACACACCAAGCCCATCTCCTCCCTTACCCAACCCAGCCCCTTGGCTTCAGGGGTATGAGGCACATGCTAGGTGGAGGGACCTCCCGCAGGACCCCAGTTCACATCAGAACTGGGTCATCTCCAGAGCTAGATTCTCTGGCCACACTCACATCCACCCCATCCCAAGTCCCTGCGTTTGTAAGTAACCCTGAGGTTTGTCTCTTCTATCCAGAGGTGATATTTAAACTGTTTAACAGCATGGCTCAAGCATAGACCAATCTAAACAAATGCCAGCCACCCTGCCCACCTTGCTGGTATGACGGAGCCTGCACCCTGATGCACCGCTTCCAGCCATGTGGGAATAGATTCACCCAAGGCATGTAAATACTCTAGTGTGATCCTGAGCTATCAAAAACACAAGGATGATACTGCTAAAATGAACTGATCATTTACTAAGTGCCAGACCCTGTTATGAGTCTTCCGAGTTTAATCCCCAAAATATACCCATAAAGTCGGTGTGATCATTATCTCTACTTACAGATAAGGATGCTGAGGAACAAAGTTATTATCACATATAACTGGTGAGGGTGAAGCCCAGACCCAGACTCAGAGCCCAACTCCATGGCTGGTGCTATCACAACACTCTGCTGCCTTAATTTAAAATAAAAAAGTGCTGGGCTTGGTGGCTCAGCCTGTAATCCCAGCACTTTGGGAGGCCAAGGCAAGTAGATTGCCTGAGCCCGCAGGTTCAAGACCAGCCTGGACAACTTGGTGAGACCTTGTTTCTACAAAACATCAAAAATTAGCTGGGTGTGGTAGTGCGCACATGTAGTTCCAGCTACTTGAAAAGCTGAGGCGGAAGGATCACCTGAGGCCGGTGGGTCGCGGCTGCGGTGGCCATGAGTGTGCCACGGCAGTCCAGTCTGGGTGACAGAGAGAGACTCCAACTCAACTAAAAAAAAAAAAAAAGCCATTAGTTTGGCAAGATGCAGTGGCTCACCCCTATAATCCCAGCACTTTGGGAGGCCAAGGTGAGAGGACTGCCTGAGCTCATGAGTTCAAGACCAGCCTGGGCAACTTGGCGAGACCTCATCTCTACAATTAAAAAAAAAAAATTAGCTGGGCGTGGTGGTGCATACCTGTAGTTCCAGCTACTTGGAAGGCTGAGGCAGAAGGATCACCAGAGCCCAGCACGTTGAGGCTGTGGTGGCTGTGAGCATGTCACTGCCCTCCAGCCTAGGCAATAGAATGAGACTCCAACTCAAAAAATAAAAATTAAATAAGCCGGGCTCGGTGGCTCAGCCTGTAATCCCGCGCCTTTGGGCAGCTGAGGTGAGTGGATTGCCTGAGTCCGCGGGTTCGAGACCTGCCTGGGCAGCAAGACCTCATCTCTACAATAAATCAAGAAATCAGCCGGGCGTGGTAGGACATGCCTGTAATTCTGGCTACTCGGAAGGCTGAGGCGGAAGGATCGCCGGAGCCCAGCAGGTTGAGGCTGCGGTGGCCGGGAGCAGCCACTGCACTCCAGTCTGGGCGACAGCGTGAGACTCCAACTCAAAATAAATAAATAAATAAATAAATAAATAAAATGCATTTTTAAAACACTTACAATGGGCTACATTCTAAAAAGGTAGAAGAAACATATACTCCATTTAGAAACACTTCTATCCAAATAGCCACACATGTGTGCATGCATGCTTTGGTTAAAAGGAAAAGAACTAGCTGGGCATGGAGGCACCTGTCTGTTATCCCAGCATTTTGGGAGGCGGAGGGGAAAGAAAAGCCTGAGCCCAGGGGTTCAACACCAGTCTGGGCAATTGGCGAGACCTCATGTCTACAAAAAATCAAAAACTTAGCCAGGCATGGTGGCGTATGCCTGTAGTCCCAGCTACTTGGGAGGCTGAGGTGGAAGGATGGCCTGAGCCTGGCAGGTTGAGGCTATGGCGGCTGTGATTGTGCCACTGTACTCCAGCCTGGGAACAGATTGAGACTCCAACTCAAAAAGAAAAGAGCTTACAGGACCCTGATTTCCTGATGCCAAAGGAAGAACAGGCATTCATCACCTACGTGGTGGCAGAACCCCAGACGCTTTAAGGTGATTTCATCAGGAAGCTGATTCAGAGGCTAAGATGCATCCCTAACGTCACACAGCCAAGAAGAGGAAAGGCTGAGACTTGAACTTCCAGCCTCTGACTTGGAAGTCCAATGAGGCATTCACATTAGAGTTAGAAACCATTTCCTCTTGTCCAGGCAGGAAACCAGCAGAGCTGCTCAGGCAGAGGTCAAGTACAACCCGGCTGCAGGACATCTCTCTTTAGGCCCTTCCAGCACCATCTGCTCAGACCCACAGTTCCTTCCCACCTGCCACTTCCCATGATGAATGGGTTTCATCTGCTCACTCTGCACAGCCCACATTTTGCAGACTCAGGGAAACTGAGGCCACAGGGGCTACTGACTTGCCCAAGGTCACACAGCCAACCCCTGCAGGGCTGGGATGAGCACCCTGAGCTCGCTGTCCCGGCTGCCTCTGCTCCCAATTTGGCCATCCCACACCCATACCTGGAGCTGGGGCTGGTGGTGGACTCTGACGGCCAAAAGGCAACTGCAGGCATCCCCTCCTTTCCCCCTCTGCCCAGCTCTGCCCTTCGGCCCTCCTGGGAACAGGCTGACATTCACCATCAGAAGCCCGCTCCCCTCTCCGCATCCAAGAGCTAATTGTCCTGATTTCTTTCCAAGAGCAGTCTCTCTGAATAGCCTTCACAGGCACAATTAGGCAGGTTCGGCTTGACTTTCACACTCCAGTTCTGAAAAAAATCAAATCAGTGAGGAAGCAGAGCCTCTCGGAAGTTCTCTGAGAGCTCCTTTGTGCGGGGAACAAAGCTGCACATAATTACCTGCTTAGCTGATGAGCTCAGGACCCCAGGGCCCTGCGCACAGGAGCGTCTGCCACCCCCGCCCTGGCCAGGCCCTTGCCCATCCCATCTATTTTTGGAAGCAGTCAGCACTTCTCCTGGGATATGCCACGGGGGTGGCTGTGGCCCAGAAGCCCCTTCCCCAGCACACCTGATCAGTCACAGCCACGCGCCATTAGTCTCTGCCTAGAGAACCCCAGCTGTGAATTGTGACACAGGTAGACCCTCAAGAACAGCAAGCCCGATAGCCTCAACGTAAGGATGGAATGCCTGAGGCCCAGAGAGGGCAGATGCCCAGCCCAAGGGCACAGAGCAAGGTCAGGCAGAGCCCTGACTCTAATCCAAGTCTCCTAGCCAGCCGGTGCTCATCCCTCGTACTGACCATAAGGCTAATTTAAGATGCACAGACGTCTTGGTCAGGAAAAAGTGGGGGCTTCGAGCCAAGGAAAGAAGATAGTTTTCCCACTAAACAGCTGGAAGCATCACACTGTTGCCAGGCTGAATAAAGCGTGGCCAGTACTTCTTCTGGGGACAGAAAGGGAAGAGGTTCCTTATCTACGTGTGGAGAAATCAAGGCCTAGCCATGACACGGCGCATAAATGGCAGAGTTGAGACTCACGTGACCCTGACCGCTGGGTCAGTGCTAACGACTGACATCAGCAACCGCCCTACACACACTCACACCCACGACGCTGCATCTGAAACCCCAAAGCTGCACCGTGATGATGCCAGAACTGATGGACAGCTCCACACCAAGCCATGGACCGGGGAGTTTCGTGTGGGCTGACAGAGACTGACCCTCGCTGCAATCTGTCTCCTCCCCTCCGAGCTCGGTAACCTGGATATCCCACATCCTCCTGGCACCCCTGTTCGCTCATCTACATAATAGAGACAAGGCTGCTCTCCCTTAAGGGATTGGGGCAGTACCTAGTCCAAGCCTCCACGCAGCACACGTGCCCAGAGGCCATTAACCTAGGTGCGCAAGCGTGGCGGTGTTGGGACCCTTGCGCATGCACATGCGCATACAGGTCTCCGCCGTTGTGCCACGTGTGGTCGGACCTGCATGTGCATTATGGTGAGCTCGTGACCTGTGTGCACACAAGTAGTAGAGGTCGCAACCTTCATAATACACGTGCAGTGGGAGGTCATGACCCTGAATATCTGCATTGCCATAGGGAAGTTGACATTTTGGATTCTGTGCCAATAAAGAGCCGCCTCCAGGGAAGGGTGGAGGTCCGTGCTGTGTGGCCCCAACTGTGCGTCCAGTGGCCCCGAGAAGGAGGCTCAGAAGGACCCAAGCAGTCAGTTGGGAAAAGCTTCCGAGGAGAAGTGGGGCTCTGGGGGTGCTCAGGGCCCTGTGGGAAAGCCTGAGGGGAGCCCACCAGGCAGGCAAAGGCCAGGGGCAGGATGGTTCTGTGAGGAAGAGAGCAGTCTGCTGCCCCTGGGGGTGGTACTGGTAAGTGGCTGGAAATACAATGGGCTGCATGGTGAAGGGTCCTGATGTCCAAGGGACAGGATGAGACTCGGAGGAGCAGGCCGGGAAGCCATCAGATGTCTTCAGAGAAGGGTCTGGCAGGCAGTGCTGGTCTGCACAGGTGGTCCTAGGGCAGAGGGCAAAGGAGAGCAGATGAGCCTCTGTGGTGAGTACAGAAAGGAAGGAAAGGGGCTGGGATGAGGGAACAGCCTCAAATCTACGCAGCCTCGGGAGGACTCCATGCCAGCCTCTTCTCCACCGCTGCAGAGTCCAGCTCCTGCTGCGACCCACACGCAGAAGATGCCTTTGATCAGTTTGCTCAAAGCCATGGGGCTGGTGGGACAAGCCCAAAATGAAACACCCTATTGGATTTCAGGGAGTGTCCGCTGAGTACTCCTCTGTGCAGGGGGTGAGGACCCTAAGATTAATCAGACATTGGCACCACTCCCGAGGGGCCCACACCTTGTCAGGGAGTGAGATGCCTTCAACCTGGAAGGCACTTTTGGCTTGGTACAAAATGCTGAGGGGCAATGAGATGAAAAGATTTATCAGAGGGCAATCAGGAAGGCTTCCTGGAAGGGGGAGCCGCTCAGATGAAACCTGAACTATGAGCAGTACATGGGGAAGGACATGCCAGACCTGGCTCAGCTTGAGTAAAGGATGGCGGCCTGAAAGGGCAGGGATTGGCTCACACCTGTGTCCCCAGCACTTTGGGAGGCAGAGGCGAGAGACTTGCCTGAGTTCAGGGGTTCAAGATCAACCTGAGCAATATGGTAGAGGTCGCAACCCTCTCTACAATACATCAGAAAATCGTCTCTACAATAAATCAAAAACTAATTAGCCAGGTGTGATGCCACATGCCTGTGGTTCTAGCTACTTTGAAGGCTGAGGCAGAAGGATCAAGGCTACAGGGGCCATGAGCGTGCCACTGCACTCCAGCCTGGGCAACAGAGTGAGACTCCAACTAAAAAAAAAGAAAAAAAGAAAGGGTGGGAACATTTAGGTTTGTCTGGGATGTAGGAGCACATAGGAATTCGCATGAGAATAGGGAAGGAACATATCACAGAGGACCTTGAAGGGCAGTGTGAGGGACTTTCCCCTGTGGGCCTTTCGGTCATATGGAGCAGAGGAGGGCAACAGCAGAGCTGGGACCTGAAAGAAGACACATGGTCGTCTCCTGGGCACTTCCCAGCACCACCATTCTCCTTACCAGCAGAAAGCACACCTGTGAGGTAGCAGAGAAATGGGAGGTGGGGTGAGGGGGCAGGCTCCCGGGGCTCCTCTGGGCCAGCATTCTGAAACTGAAGTTGAGGCCCTTCTCCTGGGAGGCTCCCGGGAAAAGAAGGTCTATTCTATACCCCTTGGAGACACACTGTTCAGTAGCGAAGCAAGGCTCTGAGCAGTTCTCCAGGAAGGAGGCCTCTTTCACTGTTTCAACCCAGTGACTCCTAAACCTTAGTCATCCTAGAGTCTTTTTTTTCTTGTTGCACTATTAAAATCTTGCTTCAGAAAACACTCAAGGCCTTGCCTTCTCTGAAGTCCTCATGGAAAGACTGTATCTGATCATCTGAACACCACCAGGACACAGCCTGGCTAAGGGGTCAGTTCCAGTTTGTGCAACTGAATTGGAGGAGAGACCCCTGTAGACCAGGCTTCAGTCTCCTGAGAATTAGACACAGTGATAGGCTCTAAACAAACATAACCAGCCAAGAGAAGCAGTCTTTGGAAGAACCAAGGATTCCATGCACATCCTGAAGCTGAGGGACAGGTGTCAGTAAGAGTGACTGATGTGCCCCCTGGAGTCCGCAGGGGGCTTTGCTCATCATCTCAGTGCCCAGAGCACCTGGTGGCCACTGTTCACAGCTCTTCAGTCACTCAAGCCCTTGGACTGAGGACATCTAGAAAGTGGTCCTGTCTGTTTGAGAACAAAACCACTTTGAAAATGTCACCTGCTGGGCTCGGTGGCTCAGCCTGTAATCCCGCACTTTGGGAGGCCGAGGTGAGTGGAT
>NW_007248084.1:342906-353459 GCF_000164805.1 Carlito syrichta | reverse complement strand
CAAAAAAAAAAAAAAAAAAAGGAAAATGTAACCCACCCCTACCTTACCACTCAGTATCGGATGCAAACAAAAATAAGCCCTAGATTTGGTTCCCATTGGAAATCCCATCACCTGGCACAAGGGTGTGATGTAAATGACTAATTTGCGGAAGAAGCCATCCAAAGAGCTAATGCTGGGACTGGCTACCACCCCCCTCGCGGCCCACCCTCTGTGGCACCAATAATTAAGAGTTGGTTCTCTGAGGTGAAGGTTTGGGGAGGAGCTCTGCCCAGGTTGGGCCAAGTGTCAGCTTCCACCTCGTCACAGCTGATGGCTGGTTGACCCCAAGCTCCCTGCGGAGGAAGCCGCTCCTCAGAAGCACCCAGCCAATCCCCAGCTGGGGCAGCCAGGTCTTGCCCAGAGCACAGCCTGGGCCCCTGCTCTGGGGTTACATGCTCAGCTGGCTGTTACTTGAATTTAAATTAGCATAATGAGGTCAAGAGGCCCCATTACTCCCGACACAGAGAATGAAATTAGGAGCACAGACCACTGCAATTGTATTCTAACCTCATCTTCTGTGTAAGGAAGGGGAGGGGAAGAGGAGCGCCTGAGTCCCAAGGCTGCATCCGTCCAACTGCTTAATCATGGCCAGGATTGGAGGCAGGAAGGAGATGGAGGTGGTTCAGGAACTAGCCTCTCACTTTCTGTACACTGACTGCCACAGCTGGAAAGATACAGTCAAGACCCCTGCGCCTGCCCAATCTCCCAGAGGCAGGAAAGATGAAGGGCTCAAATCCTGGCCTGGACACGTACGGACTTCATGAGCACAGAACGTAACAATGGGCAGAGGCCAGGGACTTGGCCTGTTATCCCAGCACTTTGGGAGGCTGAGGTGAGTGGATTGCCTGAACCCGGGGTTCAAGACCAATCTGAGCAACTTGGTGAGACTTCATCTCTACAGTAAGTCAAAAATTAGCCAGGCATGCCTGTAGTTCCGGCTACTTGGAAGGCTGAGGCAGAAGGATCGCTGAAGCCTAGCAGATCGACGCTGGGGTGGCTATGTGCATGCCAGTGCACTCCAGCCTGGGCGATGGAGCGAGATTCCAATTTAAAAAAAATTAACCGGGCACGGTAGTGCACACCTGTAGTTCCCGCTACTTGTAAGACTGAGGTGGAAGGATCGCCTGAGCCCAGCAGGTCGAGGCTGTGGTGGCCATGAGCGTGCCACTGCACTCCAGCCCGGGCAACAGAGTGAGACTACAACTCAAAAAGAAAAAAAGAAAAGAAATACACACAAATCACCTTCACCTTCCACAAGCTCAGCTCCTACAGGGCAGGGCTGGTTTGCTGAGAAAGGAGCAAAACAGAGCCATTTGCTCCCTCTAGTAGGATTCTTCATAATTCTAGAAACGAAATCAGAAATGGAATGATCAAACAGTGGCACTGTCATACAGTGGAGCGTTCTCTACAGCAATAAACAAGAGTAATCTACAGCTACCTACGACATGGGTGGACCTCACACACGCAATGTTGAGCCGAGGAAGCTAGACACAAATGAGTACGTCAGCTGTGATTCCGTCTGTATAAAGTATCAGGCCAGATAGACCTGTCTCTGGCGAGGGACATGGAGATGTAGCACCTTAGTGTGGTCAGGACCAGGAGGGGCTTCCTGGGTGCTGATGAGATTCCCTTTCTCCACTGGGGGCTGATTTCACAAGCGCATGCACGCTGAGAAATGGTATTAACTATGCTCTTACGATGTGTGCATTTTTCTGTATTGCAATACCTGTTTTTCGTAAAATGTTTCTTAGGCATCTCTGGGAAGGCACTTTGTAAACAGGGAGATACTTGAGTGTGGCAGTCAGAAGGGCCAGGACAGAGCCACAAATGTCAGAGTCATCAGTGGGCCTGGTGGGACCCATGGGAGCCAGTGGTGCAGGGAAGAGAGGCGGTAAGGACTAGGCCGGGGGTACAGGAGGTTGCGAAACGAGAGGACCCAGCAAAGGGGATGGGGGGGGCGGTTAGGGATACTGGTGGGATTTGGGGAAGGGTGGGTCCCAGAAGCCAATGGAAGTTTCCAGGAGCACATGCTGCTGAGAGTCAAGAAAGATGAGCCCTGAGGACCCACTTAGGATCTGGAAACACAGAGGTTACTTGATAAGAGCATTTTGAGGGCAAACATGACAGAAGCCGGGTTGTGGCTGCCTGCAGAGAGGAGGAAGATGAAGAAGGGAAACAAGACTCAATTATCGTCAGTCCTACTCATCCTTCCAGGCTCAGCTCAATGCTACTGCCTCCAGGAAGCCTTCCTAGTAGCCCTTGTCTTTCTAAGGCTCCCTCACCACAAACGTGACTGTCAGCACAAACATGGCTGTCCTCCCACGTTAGCCAGGTGCTTCCCAAGGGCAGGACTGCCACTCCCGTAGCCTAGCACACAGTAGGCACTTTAGAAATCTTAACTCCTCCCTTTTCCTTTTCACAACCAGCAGGCAATTCTGAGATTTCCCGAAACTCTGTTCTCACATGTAATAAATCATTCCTTCACAAACAATTGTTGTTATTGCATTGCTGTGCAAAGGTTATTAGTATAATGATGAGACTTAATATTACATTAATTTGGTTGTGAATTATTTGTATTGTCACAGTCATTAACTCAGTGATTGCAATTGTTTTAATGTAATTTAGCTCCTTGTGCATTCTGTCAAAACTTCCACAAACAATGTAACTGAGAATGGTGTTCCAGAACCAACTGAATATTGAACTCACAGTAATCCGACCTGGGTGATGTACCAGGCAAACAACAGAAAGGCCAGTTCTTCCCTCCCTGGCTGCACTTGGTCCCCGAGACCTTGCTGCCCCAGACCTCCTCCATGGCTCCCTTTTTCCTCTTCCTGAACAAAGGTTTCCGAATTAGGTGGTCCATCAGGAATGCAAAGTGGATGAACTTGAGGAGGTGCCTTTGGGGGAGAAGGGCTTACCCCATGTTAAGCAATCACCAGGTGCTGGGTGCTGTGCTAGATGCTCTTCTTGGAGCCCATTTTACAGATGAGAAAACTAAAGCTCAGCAACTTGCCCAGAAGAAGAAAGCTAGAAAGTGGGAGAGTGGACATCTGGAGTCTAACTCCAAAACCCTGGCTCTTTCCACCAGGTCAGGTTACTTGGTGGACCTGACTGCCCGCAGCAACCTGGCCTTGCCATAGGCTGACCCTGCAGCAGCCACCCTCCAGAGCAGAGAGCATGAGGACAGCAGCATAGACAGGTCAAAGCCAGGTAGGACCGACACTCATTCACCCGCCCACGCAGGTGGCTCAGTTCTCTGGTACCACCTCTTGTCCCTCTAGTCCCCAAGGGCCTTGGGGAAAGAACCGGGTCAACTCGCAGAACTCAGACCAACGTCCTGCACATAGCAGAGGTCTTGGAAAATGGTGGAAAAGCAGCACGGTTGGAACAAAGGAATGACCCAGTCCCCCAGTAGCACTTATTTTTGGTACACGGGAAGGAAAGCCAAGATAATACAGGTCTTCCTTCTCTCTTCCCAGCTCACATCATGACCCCAGCCTAGCCCAGGCTGCAAAGGTTGGTGAAAAGCTCGAGATGACTTGAATTCATCTGATTTTTCTTTTTTTTTGAGTCAGAATCTTACTCTGTCGCCCAGGCTGGAGTGCAGTGGTATGCTCACGGCCACCACAACCTCAACTTGCTGGGCTCAGGTGATCCTTCTGCCTCAGCCTTCCAAGCAGCCAAAACTACAGATACATACTACCATGCCTGGCTAATATTTTGATTTATTGTAGAGATGAGGTCTCGCCAAGTTGCCCAGGCTAGTCTCGAACCCGTGGTTTCCGGCAGTCCTCTCACCTCAGCCTCCCAAAGTGCTGGGATTATAGGCATGAGCTACCACACCCGGCCTCATCTGACTTTTCGCCACTGGACTTCACAAACTTTGCACTTGAACTGAATATGACCTTTTGCTTGCTGTGCTGCCAATGGCTGAAGCCAGCTGGCTGTCTTCCAGGAGGACTCCTGGGCAGCACTTACCCCTCAGCTGACCCAACTCAGAAATGCCGCTGCCATGTCAGAACCAGCACACAGATTAGCTTGCAAAGAAGACTCACATAAAGCCAAGCTTACATGGCTGATGTATAAACCGGAAGCCATTTTCTTCACCGATAATGAGCTACTGAGCTGTGACAAACTCTGGATCACTTTCTCCCAGAGATACAGTCCTCCCTTCATCTGTCATTCCAGGCCATTTTCTGGAAAGGATCACAAGCACCTGGATGTCCCCAGGTGCCAGGCACAGTGCTATCACCTGGCCCCCACATGGGTCTCCTCTCCTGTTCTCTGCAATGATGTGGGCTGTTCTGGCCCTCCACGTTTCTGAAGCTATGGCTACATCTCCTGCTGCCGAGGGAAACTGACCATGCCCATTCACTTCTCTTCTGTTGCAGCCCCTTGCCCTGGAGCTTTGGGAAAATCCAGGTACAGGAATTTGGCTGAGCTCAGAAATTCCCTCCCTTCAACACGACAGCACTGTGTTCCAGCATCTAAACGCTCCCTCACACAGTCAAAGCTCAATAGTGAGTGAACGAATAAAGGAATGGATAAATGGAAGGATGAATGAACCTGGCCTAGCTTTTGCACCTCTGTCCTCTCGACCTGCAAGTGAGCACTTTCCTGGGAAGCACATAGACCCTGGTGTGCTGTCTCCCAGCTCCCCAAATGATGGGAGATACAGCTGAGCCCTTACATTGTCCAAGTCTGCATTCAGTCAGCCCCCAGCTAGGTCCTATAGGCCTGGGAGCTCTTCCCTCTTTAAGGAGACTATGCGTAACCCTGATCCATTATAGGCTGACTTAAAACCTAGCTCTGGGGCCAGGAGCAGTGGCTCATACCTGTAATCCCAACACTTTGGGAGGTTGAGGTGAGAGGATTGCCTAAGCTGATGAGTTCGAGACCAGCCTAGGCAACTTGATGAGACCTCGTCTCTATGATAAACATTTAAAAAAATTAGCTGGGCATGGTAGTTTTGGCTACTTGGAAGATTAAAATGGAAGGATTGCCAGAGCCCAGCAGGTCGACACTGGGGTGGCCGTGAGTGTGGCACTCCAGACTGGGCGACAGAGTGAGACTCCAACTCAAAAAAAAAGGAAAATATTTTATTTTTTATTCCAACAGCTTTAGGGGGTACAAATGATTTTTGGTTACTTGAATATACTGTATAGCGTGTGTTCTGGGCTTTAAGTGTGAAGAAGTCTGGGCTTTAAGTGTGTCCTCAGCCTCCACCTGTGCATATTATACCCAGTGGGTGATTTTTCATCCCTCCACCCCTTCCCCCCCAGCTTGAGTCTCCAGTGTCCATTATACCATTCTATACCGTTGCAGCTCATTAGTTTAGCTCCCATTTATAAGTGAGAACATGCAGTGTTTGGTTTCCTGTTCCTGTGTTACTTAGGGTGATGCATCACATAGGATGATGGTCTCCAATTCCATCCAAGTTGCTGCAAAGGACATTATTTTATGGTTGAGGGAAAATCGTTTTAAAATAAATTTTGTTATGTATTTAAAGTATATAACATGATATTATGGAATGCATACAGATAATAAAAAGATTACTACAGTGAAGCAAATTAATGTATCCATCATCATCACACAGTTGCCCTCTTTTTTTGTTTTTGTGACAAGAGCTGCTAAAATCTACTAATTGGCATGAATTCCAAATACAGTACAGTCTTCTTACTTATAGTCCTAATGCGGCACATTAGATCTGTAGACCTACTTATCCTTCATATCTGCTGCTTTGTAACCTCTGACCGTTGTCTCCCCACCTCCTTCCCGTTCTCACCCCCTGATCCTGGTAACCACTGTATTGGTCTTTATCTCTGTGTATCTGGATTTTTTAGATTCTACATATAAATGAGATCACACAGTATTTTTCTTTCTGTGTCTGGCTTATTTAACTTAGTATAATGTCCTCTGGGCTCATCCACATTGTGGTAAAAGGCAGAATCTCCTCCTTTATTAGGGCCGAATAACAATCCATTAACATATGTATATGTATACATACATACATACATACATACATACCCCAGTTTCTCTCGATCCATTCGTCAACAGCCACTAAGGTTGTTTCCACTTCTTGGTTGTTGTGGATAATGCTGTAATAAACATGGGAATGGGAGTAGACTGTGCGGTGATTCACGCCTATAATCCCAGCACTTGAGAAGGCCATGGTGAGAGGATTGCCTGAGCCCACAGGTTCAAGGCCAGCCTGGGCAACTTGGTGCGACCTCACCTCTACAATAAATCAAAAAAATTAGCTGGGCGTGGTGGCTCGTGCCTGTAGTTCCAGCTACTTGGAAGGCTGAGGCTAAAGGATTGCCTGAGTCCAGCAGGTAGAGGCTGTGGTGGCCGTGAGCTTGCCACTGCCCTCCAGCCTGAATGACAGAATGAGACTCTGACCCAAACGAAAACAAAAACAAAAAACATGGGAGTGCAAATATGTTTATGAGGTTCTGAGTTCATTTCCTTTGGGTATATGCCCACAAGAGGGATTGCTGGTTCATATGGTAGTTCTATGTTTAATTTCTTTAGAAACCTCCATATGGTTTTCCATAATGGCTGTACCAATCTATATCCCCAATAGTGTACAAGACTTCCATTTCCACTACAGGGAAAGATTTAAGAATAGGATACAAGGCCGGGTGTGGCGGCTCAAGCCTATAATTCCAGCACTTTGGGAGGCCAAGGCAAGAGGACTGCTTGAGCTCAGGGATTCAAGACCAGCCTGGAAAACTTGGTGAGACCAAAACAAAAAAAAAAAATAGGACACCTAGGACACAAAAAGCACATACTATGAAAGAAAAAAACTCAGTAAACTGGACTTCACCAAAAGAAAAAACCTTTTCTTTTCAAAAGATACTGAAGAAAATGAAAAGGGAGGGACAGACTGGAGAAAATATTTACAAGTCACATATCTGATAAAGGACTTGTATCGAGAATATATAAAGAGCTGTTACAAACTAATAAGAAAACAATTTTTAAAATGGCCTAAGGATTTTAACAATTAGCCAAAGAAGACATATGTAAGAAAAATAGATACATCTTTTCATGTAAAAGATGAAAATGAAAAGATGCTCAATGTCATTTGTCATCAGTAATATGTAAATAGAAACCACAGGGGATATGCTCAACATCCAACAGGATGACTAAAATTTAAAAGCCTGGCCAAACCAAGTGTCAACAAGTATGTGAAGGGACCAGAGCTCTCATGTTGTTCTCTTATGTACAGAGGCATGTAAAATGGTATGGCCACTTGGGAAAACAGTTTGGTGGCTTCATTAAAAATTAAACATATACCCGGCTGGGCTTGGTGACTCAGCCTGTAATCCCAGCACTTTGGGAGGCCGAGGCGAGTGGATTGCCTGAGTCCGCAGGCTAGAGACCAGCCCCGGCAACCTGGTGAGACCTTGTCTCTACAATAAATCAAAACTTAGCTGGGCGTGGTAGTGCACGCCTATAGTTCCGGCTACTTAGAAGGCTGAGGCAGAAGGATCGCCAGAGTCCAGCAGGTTGAGGCTGGGGTGGCCGAAAGGTGTGCCACTGCCCTCCAGCCTGGGTGACAGAGTGAGACTCCAACTCAAAAAAAAAAAAAAAGGTAAACATACACCTACTATATGACCCAGTCATTCTGCTCCTGTATATTTACTCAAGAGGCATTAAAGCGCATGTCAATAAAAGATTTCTACATTAATATTCATAGCAGCTTTATTCACAATAACCCCAAACTGGAAACAACCCAAATGTCCATCAGCCGATAAACAGATAAATAAATTGTGACATAAATATATTATGTGTGTGTGTGTGTATATATATATATACAGCAATAAAAAATGAGCCACTATTATAGATGCATTTCAAGATAACTGAAGGAGAGAAGCTAAATGAGAGAAGCAAAAAAACAAACAAAACAAAAGAAAAACCAAAACAGAACCCAACAACAAGCCATACTGTATGATTCTATTTACATTAATCCTAGAAAATGCAAACTAAGCTATAGCAACAGAAAGCAGACCAGTGGTCGTTTGAGAACTGGGATGGAGGTAAAAAAGCATGAGAAAACATCAGAGTTTATGTTCAGTAGCTTGATGGTGATGGCTTTATGGGCATATATATATGTCAAAACTATTAAATAGTACATGTTCAACAGGCATGGTTTATTGTATGGCAACTATACCTCAATAAAGCTGAAAAAAAGAAAAAAGAAATCATCAAATCATCCCAAAGTAATGAGGAGAAAGAGAAACAAAATACATACTCTACCTTTGATACAAACTCCATTTCCAGTGAAAACAGAAGAGAGATGAAACCCCAGGTCAGAAGGAAGTCAGAGAGAGGACTGGGAAAGCAGGAAATACAGAGCAGAGGTTGGGGAAGAAGCTGTGAAAGGGACCACACCGCTCACCCAATCAAAGTCTCTCATTTGCATCAACAAATGTGTAAGAGCTCAAGAATGAGGGGCGCATGTGCTCAGTGGTATTCAAGATACAGGTAAATTTGGGTCCAAGAAGCAGAAGCAGCAAATCAGAGTGAGGAATCACAAAGAAAAAATACATTTTCAAGAGGCAAAAAAGAATAACCAGACTTTGCCTGTGAGCAGCCCGATAACTACACATAATACTGATCGTAAAGAAAATTCTGCCGGGCTCGGTGGCTCAGCCTGTAATCCCAGCACTTTGGGAGGCCGAGGTGAGTGGATTGCCTGAGCCCGCGGGTTCGAGACCCGCCTGGGCAATTTGACGAGACCTCATCTCTACAACAGATCAAAAATTAGCCGGGCGTGGTAGCGCGTGCCTGTAGTTCCAGCTACTTGGAAGGCTGAGGCGGAAGGATCGCCGGAGCCCAGCAGGTCGAGGCTGCGGTGGCCGGAAGCGGCCATTGCACTCCAGTTTGGGTGACAGAGTGAGACTCCAACTCAAAAAAAAAAAAGAAAAGAAAATTCTTAGCCTCTTCTCCCACATGAGCCCCTGGCAAACAGATGGTTGAAGAAAATCTCACCTTATCCAAAGATAAGAGATAAAAATGCAAACAGCACAGAAAGTATAGGAAGATGTTATAAAAACTAAAACATAAAAAGGAGAAAAAACAGAAAAAACAAGTGGCAAGTGAAAACTTACTAGTAAAAATGTTGCTTTAGAAGAGATGGAAACTGTCGCTGAATCATCCTCTATAAATTTAACAACAAAAGCTGGACGGTGTCTCACCCCTGTAATCTCCACTCTAGGAGGTGGAGGTGAGAGGATTGCCTGAACCCAGGGGTTTGAGACCACCCTGGGCAACTTGGAGAGACCTCACCTCTACAATAAATAAAAAAATTAGCGGGGTGTGGTGGCACGTGCCTGTGGTTCCAGCTACTTGGGAGGCTGATGTAGAAGGATCACCTGAGCCCAGAAGGTTGAAGCTACAGTGGCCCTGATTGTGCCACTGTACTCCAACCTGTGTGACAAAGTGAGACTCCTACTCAAAAAACAAAACAAAACAAAAAAAATTAAACAACAAATTAATAAAGCAATCAGCTCTAGAAAGCAAGCAGACAAAACAGATATGAGAGCTTGGGGAGAAAATGGAGACAATAAAACTTGAGCTGAACCAGGGAAAGGAGAAAGAAAAAAATCTTCAAAGTCATGACAAAATGGAAAACAGCACAAAGGAGAGTCAGTATTGCTGAAAACACAATCAAGGACATTGAGAATAAGACTAAGAAAAGTGGGCAAAAAGAAATGAAAATGAACTCTGTAAAGGAATTAGAGAGAAAATGATAGATTTAGAAGACCTACAAAGGACCCAACATTCATCCCAGAATAGAAAACTTAAATAAGGAAACATAAATATTTAAAGATATCATTCAAGAAAATTTTCCTGATATAAGACACGAATCTACAAGCTGAAAGAGCACACCATATCTTGGGGGGAAATGACAAAAACAAAACAAAAACAAAACAAAAAAACCTGTCAATACCAAGATAATTTTTATGAAAGTAACTAGACTTAAAATATTAAAGGGGAAAAAAGCTAAAGAGAGAATTCGTTGGGCAGCTAAGCATAAAGATCAAGTCATTTTATAAGGGTAACAAACTACAAGTTAGACTTTTCCACAATGGCATTTAACTCTATAGACAGAGGAGATGCCTACAAAGTTCTCAAGGAAAGAAAGTGTGGCCCCATGATTGTATATCCTGATAAGCTGTTGATCAAACACAAAGACTAGAAATCTTTTTGAACCTGCAAGAACTCAGGAAAAAAATTTTTTTTCCCATTGATCTTCTCTTGATAAAACTACAAGAGATTCCAGTAAATCAAGAGACAAATAGAAAAACTTCAGCAAAAGAACTGACGGTGAGCAGTGACACTACCTGTAGGACCAATGTGAGGATTGAGATACTATAAAAATATTATAAAGCCGGGCTCGGTGGCTCAGCCTGTAATCCCACGCCTTTGGGAGGCTGAGGTGAGTGGATTGCCTAAGCCCGCAGGTTCGAGACCCGCCTGGGCAGCGAGACCTCATCTCTACAATA
>NW_007248084.1:341772-342886 GCF_000164805.1 Carlito syrichta | reverse complement strand
AAACTCCAGTCTGCGCGACCGAGTGAGACTCCAACTCAAAAAAAAAAAAAAAAAAAAAAAAAAATGTATAAACCCAAAATTTAGAAAGGATACAGTAAACAAAAATTGGGAAGGAAAAAAAGGGAGTTGTTAAGTAGCCTGATTTCTTTATCTTTCTTATAGGGGAATGGCAAAAATAAGAAAGAGATAGCATAAAGGTATAAGCACATTTTACTACATGAAGGTAAACTAAGAAATATGATCATTTGGCCAGGTACGGTGACTCACGTCTATAATCCCAGCACTTTGGGAGGCCGAGGTGAGAGGATTGTCTGAGCCCACGAGTTTGAGACCCTCCTGGGTAACTTGATGAGACCTCATCTCTACAATAAATTTTAAAAAATTATTTGGGCATAGTGTTGCATGCCTGTGGTTCCAGCTACTTGGAAGGCTGAGGCAGAAGGATCGCCTGAGCCCAGCAGGTTGAGACTGGTGGCCGGGAGTGAGGCTCCAACTCAAAAGAAAAAAGAAAAGATATATGAGCCGGGCTCGGTGGCTCAGGCTGTAATCCCGCGCCTTTGGGAGGCAGAGGTGAGTGGATTGCCTGAGCCCGCGGGTTCAAGACCCACCTGGGCAGCGAGACCTCATCTCTACAATCAATCAAAAAATCAGCCGGGTGGTAGCCGTGCCTGTAATTCCGGCTACTCGGAAGGCTGAGGCGGAAGGATTGCCGGAGCCCAGCGGGTCGAGGCTGTGGTGGCCGGGAGTGGCCACTGCACTCCAGTCTGGGTGACAGAGTGAGACTCCAACTCAAAAAAAAAAGAAAAGAAAGAAAAGAAATATGATCACCTGCTGGGCTCAGTGGCTCACGCCTATAATCCCAGCATTTTGGGACGTGGAGGCAAGAGGATTGCCTGAGCCCAGGGGTTTGAGACCAACCCATGCAACTCGACGAGATCTTGTCTCTACAATAAATCAAAAAAATTAGCCAGGCATGGTGGCGCACTCCTGTAGTTCTGGCTACTTGGAAGGCCGAGGTAGAAGGATCACCTGAGCCCAGTGAATCAAGACTGCGGTGGCCATGAGCATGCCACTACACTCCAGCCTGGGTGAAAGAGTGAGACTCACTCAAAAA
>NW_007248084.1:334487-341653 GCF_000164805.1 Carlito syrichta | reverse complement strand
AAAAAAAAAAAAAAAAACCAAAAAAAAAAAAAAAAAAGAAATATGATCATCTAAAATTCGATAGTAAAAAAAAGAGAAGGAAAAGGAGAGAAAATATACTCTTTTCATAAGTGTTCTTGGTAGGAAATATACTGTCTTTAAAAAGAGAATTAAGGATTTTCTATAAAGTCATAATTATGAACCAAATTATCAAAAGAAACACAACCACACACATACACACACACACAAATAATAAACATTAGCCAGGTGCAGTCCAAGCTACTCAAGAGGCTGAAGCAGAAGGATCACTTAAGCCCAGGAGTTCAAGGCTGCAGTGAGCTATGATCATACTACCGCACTCCAGCCTGGGTGACAAAGCAAGACCCAATCTCTAAAAAAATAAAATGAATAAATAGAGTTAGAAAAACAGAAAACAATGACAGAACCAAGAACTGTCATATCAGTAAATCTAAATGGGACCAGCCTGGGCAACATAGCAAAACCTCATCCTACAAAAAAAACAAAAAAAAATTTAACCAGGCATGTTGGCGCATACCTGTAGTCCCACCTGCTTGGGATGCTGAGGCGGAAGGATTGCCTGAGCCCAGAAGGTCTAGGCTGGTGTGAGTTGTGATCGTCACGATCGTGCCACTGCACTCCAGCCTGGGCAACAGTGAGACCCCAACTCAAAAAAAAAATGTAGATGGGCTATACTTGCCCATTAAAAGAAAAAGATGTTCAGATTACCTCTGAGAGGCAAAACCAAACTCTGCTATAGTCAAACCTAGAACACAGCAATTCAGCAATTTAGAAACTTTGAAAATAAAAGGATGGGAAAAGTAAGTTGGGCAAATGAAAACCCCAAGAAAGGAGTTTTGATGTTAGTAACAGACAGGTATGAATTTAGAACAAAAACATTAAACAAGACAAATAAAGGAATTTTATAATGATAAAGAATATAACTTGTAATGAAGGTATAATAGCAATATATCTCTGATTCAAGTAACATAGCATCAACCTTCACAATGCAAAAACTACCTGGCATAAAAGGAGAAATAGAAAGAAACATACTAGGGAAAGCCAACTCATTTCTATAATCCAGTAACAGATCACATGAATGAAAATCAAATAAAGATACAGGAGACCTGAAAAAAGAACATGTTCTTTTCAAGTACCAATATAACAGCAACGAGAATGGGCCACCTATTAGGCCACAAAGATGTCAATATATTTCAATAAGTAGAAATAATAGAAGCAAAATTCTCTAATCACAGTGCAATAAAACTAAAAATCTATGACAAACCGAAAAAAAAAAAAAAGGAACTACTACCTTGGGGAAGAAAAACTCTGTTAACTCACAAGTCTAAGAGGAAGTCAAAACACAAACTGCAGAATATGCAGAAATAATACATTACACAGCAAATTCTGAGATTCAGTTTAAAAAGCTCTCAGAAGAAAATATTTCGTTTTAAAAACATATATTTAAATAAACAAAGAAGAAAATAAGTTATGTGTCCAACATAGGAAATTAGAGAAGAAAATAAACCTTTAAAAAGGTAGATGGGAAGAAATAATATGCAAAAAAGTGAAAATGAACGGATTAGAAAACAAAATTGCTGGGCTCGGTGGCTTAGCCTGTAATTCCGTGCCTTTGGGAGGCTGAAGTGAGTGGATTGCCTGAGTCTGCGGGTTCGAGACCCACCTGGGCAACTTGGCGAGACCTCATCTCCACAATAAATAAAAAACTAGCCGGGCTTGGTAGTGCGTGCCTAGTTCCAGCTACTTGGAAGGCTGAGGCAGAAGGATTACCAGAGCCCAGCAGGTTGAGGCTGCAGTGGCCAGGAGCATGCCACTGCACTCCAGCCTGGGCAACAGAGTGAGACTCCAACTCAAAAAAAAAAAAGAAAAAGAAAAAGAAAACAAAATCTCAGGCATTTCCTCACTACCTGTGCAGACCTTCCCTCCCCACAAGTTCAAAATGAGGGCAAGGCCTGGACGCTTTCCTCTCCTTCCTCCTCCTCTGGGTTCACTGGGCACCTCAAGAAAGGCCCACTCCACCCTCACCCCCTCCTAGCTCTCCTGCCCTCCTCCAATCATGGCACATGGGCCTGCGATAGAAGGATGAGCACACACCTGGGCCAGGGTAGAGGCATGAGTACACAGGGCTGCAGAGTTGGACCAGCAGCCCCCAGAAGTGGATCTTTCTCACACAGTGGCTGTGTGAGAAAGTGGCAAGTGGTGGCTTAGAAAGGGTCTGAGACCCTTCCCCCAACATTCTGATTGAATCAATTCATGTCTCTCCACTTGGATCATGTTTTCAAAAAACAAGGGACACTGGGAAAAGAGGCAGCCTAGAATAGGGGTTCCCAACATCTGGGCCATGGACCAGTAGCGGTCTGTGGTCTGTTAGGAACTGAACCATACAGCAGGAGGTGAGCAGCGGGCAAGCAAATGAAGCATCACCTGTGTTTACAACTGCTCCCCATCATTTGCATTACCGCCTGAGCTCTATCTTCTGTCAGATCAGCGACACGCATTAGATTCTCATAGGAGTGCAAACTCTATTGTGAACAGTGCATGCAAGGGATCTAAGTTGCACATTCCTTGAGGTAGAGCTGAGGTAGTGGTGCTAGTGCTGGGAAGTGGCTGCAAATACACATTAACATGAGCAGTGAGATTTGACTGCACAGAGACCATCATAAATCAATTGCTTGCAGATTCATCAAAACCCCATCAGTGAGCGGCAAGTGAGTTGACGTACTTCCATTGTACAGCTGCATCTGGTGGTAGGCTTTAAGTCAGAATCTGACACTTATTTTAGTCCACATGTGGCTTTTATTATTTTATGTACCACTACCATCCACATCTTTTTTTTAAATGGTAAGCTGTATATTTCACTATATATTACAATGCAATAATAGAAATGAAGTGCGCAATAAATGTTACGCACTTGAACCATCCCAAGCCATTCCCCCAGCCCTGGTCCATGGAAAAATTGTCTTCCACAACACCGGTCCCTGATCCCAAAAAGGTTGGGGATTGCTGCCCTAGGGTACAGAAATGAAGGTGAGCTTTGGAGTCATAGTTGGGAGTTCAAGTCCCATCTCTGTCTCCCACTAGCTGCATGACCTCAGGTCGATCCCTTAACTTCCCTGGGTCTCAAGGTCATCACAGGTAAGATGTATTTTCCTCCCAGAAGGCGCTGAGGATCAGCCATCATAAATGTTAAGCTATTCAGCTTGTGTAGGAGATATATGAGAAAGGGGGGCTGTCACCCTCCTCCCCTCTGCCACCTCATTCACTGCAGGAGGTCTGGGCTCCAGGACCACCTGCCACATCTGAGGAGTTCAGATGTAGGCGAGATGGAGAGAGGGAGAGGCTGGCCCTGCAGACTCAGGAGGTCTTGGTTCCACAGTCCCAGCTTCTGAGACTATTCTGGTTCCAATTCAGAATGCCTGGCTCCTGGCTCAATGGGCTTTGTCCCAGAGATGTAATTTCTATTTTGATTCCACGCGACATTTAATGAAATGGCTTTCAGACACCACGCAATGTGTCTGAGTTATGAAACCACGGCTCCTGGATCCTCCACCCAGCTCACAAGAACAGGTCCTTCTTGGCACTTCAGAAGCTGCCCCAGGTATTTTCCAGCCTGGGGACCCTCGCTTGCCCAGATAGCGGCTTCATGCTGGAGTGCCTACTGTCCACTCCAGGCCCCATGCTGGCATCCTGATCTCATCCTGGCTGGACTCTGGCAGCATCCTTTGCCCAGGTTCCTGCTTCGGTCTCCCTCTCACCAATCTAGTGTTGTTCAAACGGTAGATGAAAAATATTTAGGGAGACGGGAAATCAAACAGCATTTTAAAAGAACAAATTAAACAGAATAGAACACATTGCACTCGGCAAAGGCGATGGGGCTCAGGACACCTGGGCTGTGAGTATGTACGCTAGGTCTCTGTGTAAAATGAATGTGACAAAGCTTAAATGACACAGCTCTAACCCATGACCATGTCACTCCTCTATGAGAACTTGAAAGGGCTTCTTCAGTTCAGACCCCTTAGAATGGCACTAGAAGGCCCTCAGGACCTGGCCCCTGTCCATACCCACCTCCCTGGCCCACGGCAGGCTGATTCTAACCATACTGCGCCACTGGCTTCTGCAAACTCTTCCAGGAGCTTTCACACCAGCCTAGAATCCAATGCGAGACCCTCCTTCTTCCTTCTTCCCTTCCCTTTCCCGCAGCCTTTACTCTCCTACAAACTCCTACACTTCAAGGGAAAGGCCACCTCCTCTTGGATGTCTTCCAGATTAGTCAGCAGCCTTGGGGGCTCCCAGCATTGCGCTCATGCTACATTTTGCATGCCATCACCCCACCAGCCTGTGCAGTCGTGATCTGTTTTCATGCCTCCCTTCCCTGCCCCCACTGGAGAGGTGGGGCTTCCCTGGAGGGGGCTGGTTGAGCCCCCTTCCCACTCAGTTTTCCCATTTGCTGAGACCAAGTGCGAGCCAACACTGGGGACTCTCCCAGGTGACCCTCTCTACCTGCTGACCCTTCCTGGGCAAAGATGACTTCCTGGATTCAATAGAAGCAGTGCTGTAAATATTTCTAGAAGCCTTCCGTTCAAAAGGAAGTAGAAGCCTTACAATTTCTCAACAACTTGGCTATTAAAAATAGGAATTCCACCTACACACTGGAATGGTTTGTTGGGGATCACTGAAGGGCCAGATCTGTAAGGTCGCACATGTGTTCGGGGCCGAGGAAGCTGCTGGACCCAAAAGCTGAATTTCGTAAGACAGTGGGCAGCTGTCTGCAGCTGGAGCTTCAGCCCAAGGCCTCAGAAATCTCTAGAATACAGGAATGCCAAATGGTACTCTGCCAACAGTTCCATAAAGCTCACTTCCACACATCATGTGAACATCTGCACAAGCGCAAGTTCCAAAGAAAATTGAAAAAGAAAGAAATTGTGCAAAAGCAAGTAGATCTGAGACCTCGGCTCTGACCCTGCAAGAGCCCGAGCCCGAGGAGAGGCCACCGTTCCCGCTGCCACCTCCTTCCATTCCAAATCCTCAGCACAGAGCAAAGGCCCAGCCCAAAGCTGGGGGATACTTGTGAAAGGAAAAGCCGGGGTCCTCTGAGGACCCAGCCTTCAGTGCCATTTCCAGGTCCTAAAAGCTTGAAGCTCCATCTTCTAGCCTCCCCTCTGGGTTGCAGAACTGTCCGTGGCAGGTCCTGTGTGAACAATCACAGCAAGCCCGATGGACAGTCTGGATGGAGAAGAGAGAGGAGGAAAAATGGGGGGAAGAGGTGAGCCCCACTGACCGACCACCCTGGGGCTGTGATCTCAACTAGCTTCCACCAGTGTGACCCTCCTGTCACCATGTCAGACCCAGCAGCTTCCCCTGGGGGGCCACTCACTCACTCATCCATTCAATAAACACGAACTGGGAGCGCCCCGCCAGGCTGGCTGAGCACACACAGACCCCATCACCTGCATCTCCAGGGGACGCACAAGGGCAAGGGGCAAGTCTGACCATATGACAAATGCTTGAAGGCCATGGTGGGCCCGGGGGGTCCCCTAATCTGGCCTCGCTGACTCTGGGAAGGTTCCTAAGAAAAGTGACCTCAAAGCTGGGACCTAAGAGGCCAAGAGCAGGTAGAGGGGTGTAAGATCCAGGCAGAGGGAACAGACTGCGGAGGCACAGGACACCGTGCTGGAAAAGCTCGAGCTCAGGGAGTTTCAAGGGAGGGATGGTGAGAAGCCCACAAGGAACCTGTGCCAGGTGGGACCGACATGATAAGGACACAGCTTTACCTAATACAGTGACATCACCAGATGTGCTAAGGCCGTTCTGATGCCATGTGCACAATGGCTGGAGGAGGACGAAAGTGGGAGGAGGCAACCTGGCCGAGGGTGGGGCCGGAACCCAGGCAGGACCGGGCCAGTCTCACCAAGGGGATGGGAGGCAGACGGCAGGATCACGCGGTCTGGGGAGGGCGGGAGGCTCCCTCGCCTGGCCACGCATAGAATAGCAGGGGCTGGTTGGGCCTGGATTTCTGACCTGGCATCTGGACATGGCGGTTCCGCACACTGAACTAGGCCATTGCGGGTGACGGGCCACCTCCACAGCTGTCCCACTCCTCCCACCATGTGAGTCACCATCACCTCTCACCTGGAAGGCACACCAGCACATCTCAAATAACTCCTGACACACGGAAACAGGAGTGCTCCTTCTAAGATGGGGCTGATTCAAACTTTCCCATGCTTCCTGTCCCACTCAGAATGACATCCGCTCTTTACCTGGGCTAACAAAGGCCCTGTGAGACCTACCACACACACCCTCACCCCACTGACCCATCCCACCCCCACCCCTCATTTTGCTGACTATACAAAGATGTCCCTGCCTCAGGGCCTTTGCACTTACCCTGCTCTCTGCCTGCCACACTCTCCTCCCTAACCACGTGGACTATCCCACTTCCTCCAGTTCCCTCTCCACCTGAGAGAGCACAGGGCCATTGTTCCATCTCCTTCCCTCTCTTTGTCACCACTTGACGTACGTGCAATGGGTGGGCGGGTGGTTTCCATCTCCTCTATGGCATGTCATCTCCACAAAGGCTTGGGCTTCACCTGCTTTATGCTGCTCGGTCTCTCAGCACCTAGGGCAGTGAGCATACACAGCAGGGCTCTCAGTAAATGCGTGTTGGACCAACCACCTTCCGCCCCATCCCTCACCCCTCTGCCCCAGTGCCAAGGCACTCGCTGGTGCTCCTTATTTCTAGAACTTGGAACCCCACCCCACCCCCACCCACTCTTAACAGGTAGGAAGCTGGGCATGGTGGCTCAAGCTTGTAATCCCAGCATTTTGGGAGGCTAAGGCGAGTGGATTGCCTGAGCCCACGGATTCGAGACCAGTCCAGGCAACATGGCAAGACCTCATCTCTACAATTAAAAAAAAAAATTAGCCAATTGTAGTAGTGCGCACCTGTAGTTCTGGATTCTTGGAAGGCGGAGGCAAAAGGATTGCCTGAGCCAGCCGGTAGAGGCTGCGATGGCCGTGAGCGTGCCACTACACTCTAGCCTAGGCAACAGAGTGAGACTCCAACTTAAAAAAAGAACAGGTCGAGGACTCTTCCCCTCCCACTCTGTGACTCTGGAACCCTTATGTGCATGCGCTTTTTTTTTTTTTTTTTT
>NW_007248084.1:323561-334467 GCF_000164805.1 Carlito syrichta | reverse complement strand
CCAGACTGGAGTGCAGTGGCCACTCCCGGCCACCGCAGCCTCGACCTGCTGGGCTCCGGCGATCCTTTCACCTCAGCCTTCCGAGTAGCCAGAATTACAGGCGTGCGCTACCACGCCCGGCTGATTTTTTGATTTATTGTAGAGATGAGGTCTCGCTGCCCAGGCGGGTCTCGAACCCGCGGGCTCGGGCAGTCCACTCACCTCAGCCTCCCAAAGGCACGGGATTACCAGCTGAGCCACCGAGCCTGGCTGCATGCGCTCTTGACTCCAAAACCAGGCACCAGTCCCCCTCCATTCAATCACAACCACAAATGTTCGCTGTCTCCCTGTGGAGTGTCCAGGCTTCTGCTGGCAGTCGCCCTGGGAAGAACACCTAATACTGGGCACATCATCCTAGCACAGCCCAAGATGTGAATCACTGAGCATCAGCTCTCTGATGGCATCAACTCTCTGAAGCCCCAAGCAGGACACACTGGAGGGCGGGAGTGGAGGCCAGAGGGTCCCGGGTCTGTTACCTGCAGACTTAACCCAAGTCCCAGAGCACACAGCCCATCAACAGCAGAGCTGGACGTGGCTGGGTCCACAAAGCTTGAAGCCAAAGGTCTCTGAACTCAGAATGGCCCCACCAGCTAACCTTTCGGACAGAAACAGCTGGTTCCCAGCTCGGAGTGAAGCCTTAAAAGCAGCCCCCGGCAGCAACTGCACAGTGGGCAGATACACAAATCACAACTGGGCGAGATGTAGCCCCAGCCCCCGCCTGCAGCTGACGGGGTTGGGGGGGGCGGCAACAGCCTCCACAGAGATTTTATTGACAAGCCAAGCCCAGGGTTCAGGTTCCCTCTGCCTCAAACCCTCCTGAGACCAGGAAAAAGCATCTGATTGGGTAGGTACTTCCCCTAGTGGCTGCAACTGCTCATCAGTATTTATCATAAGAAAAGACAATTGCTCTCACTCCCATCACCTGATCTATCTCTCCATGTGTGATACTTTCCTCTTCATCCATATTACACATCTTATGTTCTGCTATGCTCATTTACCATATATATATATATATTCTTTTTAGTTGGAGTCTCATTCTGTTACCCAGGCTGCAGTGCAGTAGCATGCTCATGGCCACCACAGCCTCGATCTGCTGGGCTGTGATCCTTCGACCTCAGTCTTTCAAGTAGCTGGAACTACAGGCATGCGCCACCACACCCAGCTAATTTTTTGATTTATTGTAGAGATGAGGTCTCCCCAAATTGCCCAGGCTGGTCTCAAACCCATGGGCTCAGGCAGTCTTCTCACCTTGGCCTCCTAAAGTGCTGGGATTATAGGCATAAGCCACCATGCCTGGCCTACTGTATTCCTTTTTTTTTTGAGTTGGAGTCTCACTCCATTGCCCAGGCTGGAGTGCAGTGGCATGCTCATGGCCCCCTCAGAGTCAACCTGCTAGGAACCAGTGGTCCTTCTGCCTCAGCCTTCCAAGTAGCTGGAATTATAGGCATGCGCTACCACACCCGGCTAACTTTTTATTTATTGTGAAGGCGAGGTCTCACCAAGTTGTCCGGGGTGGTCTTGAACCCATGGACTCAGGCAGTCCTCTCACCTCAGCCTCCCAAAGTGCTGGGATTACAGGCTGAGCCACTGAGCCCAGCCCCTACCATATTTACATAGCTCTTCATATGGCTAAATGACTTTCCTATTTATCATCTATAGGGATTGCCCTATAGTTCCCTATTTCAGAACTCCACCATGGACCTGATGCCAGGTGGAGTGCAGCATAAAACTCACAGATCCTTTGACCTGACCCTGAAATGATTTTCAGAGCAGTCAGCATAGTTTTAAAACAGAATGTATTAGAGGCTGAGTGTGGTGGCTCATGTCTGTAATCCCAACACTTTGGGAGGCCTAGGCAGTAGGATTGTGTGAGTCCAGGAGTTTGAGACCAGCCTGAGCAAGAGTAAGACCCTGCCTCTACCGAAAAAAAAGAATTAGCTGGTGTGATGGTGCACGCCTATAGTCCCAACTAGTCTGGAGGCTGAGGTGGAAGAACTGTCTGAGTTCAAGAGGTCAAGACTGCAGTGAGCTATGATCATGCCACTGCATTTCAGCCTGGGTTGAGAGTGAGACCCTGATTCAAAAGCAAAACAAAACAAAAAAGAATGTATTAGAGAAAGGGGAGAAAGACATCCCAAAGCTGGTATGGATGAGAGAAAAACCGTACGTTTTTTTTTTTTTGAGTTGGGAGTCTCACTCCATAACCCAGGTTGGATTGCAGTGGCACGCTCACGGTCACCCCAGAGTCAACCTGCTGGGCTCAGGCGATCCTTCCGCCTCAGCCTTCCAATATCCAGAACTGTAGGCATGTGCTGCCATGCCCAATTTTTGATGTGCTATAGAGACGAGGTCTTGCCAAGTTGTCCAGGTTGGTCTTGAACCCGAGGGCTCCCAAAGTGCTGGGCTGACAGGCTGAGCCACTGAGCCCAGCCACTTTTTGCTTTTTACAAAAGGCCTGATGTACCCATCTTGTGATTAATACGTCAATGAGTAGGCAGGGGTATCTGCTCCAGAGAACTTCTGATGGAGGATGAGGGGGTGGCCTTAGGAGTCCACACTGAATCCACATTCCAGCCCACAGATCAGTTTGGCCTGCCAACAAGCAATTTATCTGAACCTGCCCTGACTGTCTTGCCTTAGACCCCTGAAAAACAAGACCAGGCCTTACTCACAGAGCTTATCAAATGCTTTCTGTAAGGGCCCAGAAAATATGGCAAGGCTGTAGCTGTAGTCCCAGCTACTCAAGAGGCCAAGGCGGGGGGATCACTAGAGCCTAGGGGTTTGAGTCCAGCCTGGGCAACACAGCAAGATCCCATCTCTTATAAAAGCAAAAAGAAAAAATGAACCATGGCAACTTTTCAAGTCTGTGTTGTCCACCATGAAGGCAGCCACAACCTTGCATCAACAAATATGTGGCTGTGCCCCAACAAAACTATGGGCCCAGAAATGTAAATTTCATAGAATTTTCATGTCTTGTAATTTTCTTTTGATGCTTTAAATCAGGTAGTGGCCCAGTACTGGCCCATGGGCTTAGTTTCCTTCTCTCAGCTAGAGGATAGCTGAGGATACAGAGGGTAGAGGAATGAAAGTCTAAGGAGTTGGGGCAGGGAGTGAGAAACTGAATCGACATAAGGTGGAGTCAATATACCTAATGAGCAGTCATTGTAACTGTCTGGTTCTGTAATTTCTTTTTTTTCTTGGAGTCAGAGTCTCACTGTCGCCCAGGTTGGAGTACAGTGGCACACTCATGACCACTGCAGCCTAGACCTGCTGGGCTCAGGCGATCCTTCCACCTCAGCCTCCCAAGTAGCTGGAAGTACAGGCATGCACCACCATGCCCGGCTCTTCTGACTTATTGTAGAGATGAGGTCTTGCCAAGTTGTCTAGGCTGGTCTCAAACCCATGGACTCAGGCAATCCATCCTCTCACCTGTCTCCCAAAGTGCTGGGATTATGGGCGTGAGCCACCATACCTGGCCTTTGTCATTTCTTTTAATATTAATTTTCCCTCACTAGCCAAGGACAGAACTGGTTTCAGAGGTAGCTATTGATAATTTTTATCACCCCCTCTCCAGCTTGTTTTATACTAAATAGCTTTTCTATTCCAAACATTTGCACAGCAGATTAACCTAATCAGCCTTTCATTGCATGACCTTCACGATGCAAACCCAACCAAATGGCAACAGTCGTGTGACTAACCCACCCATTTGCTTGGTGTCCCTCACTTGCTGTCAGCGACTGTGCATACCTGTCCCCCTTCGTGATAAACTGGAAAAGACCACCTTTCAATCACCCTAACGACCTGCCCCCATCTAAGGAAAGGCTTAAAAAATTAAAAGCACTGAACCTCAAGTAGCCATTTGTCATTCTTTGCTAAGCTATATAGTCTGGCCACGTGGCTCCTTGAGCTATGGTTATCATTTCCTAGCTCTGGGCCCCTCTCCTACCTTAGGGAGGTCAATCTCCTCCCTTCAATTTACTTTCTAAATAAACTATATTTTCCAATCTAACTTCTGTGCAAATCTTTGTATCTTTCCTGTAGCACTGAATTGCAAACTCCCCTCTTACTCCCCTACAGACCAGATCTAACATTTTGGAGGCCCTGCTGAGATATTCTTAACTGAACAGAAAACAAGGGGAGGCACAGTAGAGGGTCCCACTATGTGTGTTCCTCTAAGGCCAAGGACTTGCTTCCAATCCCCTGGCACAGAATCCTAGGACCATGGAGATAGTTCAGTGTCTGATTTTCCAGATGGAGGGGAAGGTTCACCATGGAATACCCCTCACCACCCACCAAGAGTGACTCTGGTCTCCAACACCCCCACTTCCAGCCAGGTAGTAGCCAGTCCACAGTGGCAAAGCCCCTTCCAGGCAGTGTCCCATGGACCTTTTGATAATGCCAAGTGGCCTAACACGCCAGGGAAAAGATTCTTCTGAAATGCCTCTAAATGACCTCTTAGAAGTAAAACCCAGCACCTTTGCCAGTAACTTGTACTTACAGAGCATCTCAAAATGTCCCAAATCTAATCTACAGGCAGACAGTAGATCAGCAGCTGCCCAGGGTTGGAGTGGTGGCAGAGAGATTGGAAGTGACCAGTGGGCACTGGCTTCATGGGATGAGAATGGTCAGTAGTGGAGGTAGCCACATACACCTATAAACACACTAGAAACCACTGATTTGTGCATTTCAATGGGCAAACTGAGTGATACGTAAAAAGGCTTACACCCATGCCAGGCACTTTACTTGCCTGGGCCTCACAAGCCCATTTGGCCTTGATTGCTAGACCCGGTTCATAATGTAGAAACTGAGGCTGGAAGAGGTGGTATGTCCCCAGGGTCAGTCCCCTCACAATGCAACTGGTCACAAGTTCTCAAATGCACTTCACCGACAGTGATATCGATTGGTCCCAAGGAAGGCCAGAGCAGTTCCAGGATTTGTCCCCAATCCCCCTGGAGTGGAGTTAAGGCTCAGGGCCAGACCTCAGAGGCTACTGGACGAGGGCTTTCTGGAAACTAGAACCCTCAGCTTTCACCTCCAAAGCCATTTACTGTTTTCCACCGCATTCCTAAGCCTGGGGTCCCATTTAATTGTCTCTCAGTTTCACTGCGTGGACATAAGCCACCTTTCTAGTGCGGGGCCCGGCACATCACAGGTCTGTGATATGCATTTGGGAGTCCCTGGCAGGTGCACATTTAAAGCAATCCCCAATGGTATTGCCCATTCAAGAGGCGGCTCTGGCCCTGTCTGGGTGGGATCCCCATAACCATGGTGACAAGGGGCAAGGCGGAGCCCAGCCCCCACCCCCAGTGTGCTGACCAGGGAGGATAAGAGAAGTCCTAATCAAACCCTTTGATATGGCACTGTGACCAGCTGGCGTGATTTCAGAAGCAGTCTCCTTGGAGGACCAGAGTGAATGAGGCTGGGAAGCCCACCCTCCCACCAAGGAGGCATACGCAATAGGTCAAGAGTTGAACTTAGATACCCAGATTCAAGTTCCAGTGGGCCTCTAGTTCTCCTGGCCACATCTGTCATGGAGGGCGACCACCTCTACCCCGCCCAGCATGGCTATGTGGATAAAATGAACTTTGTGGGTTCTGTTTATGTGGAATTCTGCTGCATGTGGCTGGAAACCCAACCTTATTTTATTAAGAATGTGTTAGCTTGCTCAGGTGAAAAGTCTGGGGGTGGACTTCAAGCCTGGCTGGATTCAGGAAATGGACCACGCTGTGACTTTCCCTGTAGATCAGTTCTGTGTGGGATCCCCTCAGACAGGCCCAGTCCCTACATCCCAGCAGCAAGACTAAGGAAAAGCAGAACCTTCCCTCCAAAGTAAGGGTCTTCCCCTGGCTCAGGCTGGCAGGTGGCAGGCCCCAGAGTCTAATCTGTCCCTGGGGAGGCAGGATGATGAGGCCATACCCAAACACACTGCAGATGAGCCATATTGTTTGGGGCAAAGCTACCACTGTATTTTCCTAAAGGATCAATCATTCTTCAGGTCAGTAACCTCTAATTCTGCTGAGTCTTTTTGCCTCCAAGCCCTTTTCTCCTCAACCAACGCTGCTCAGCATGAGTGTTGCATCCCTTTACATTCTTGTGTGTGACTTCTGGTAATAGCTTGTAGTGAGAATTCTTGGAGTCTCATTGTCACCCAGGCTGGAGTGCAGCAGCATGCTCAGACACCACAGCCCCAACATGCTGGGCTCAAGCAATTCTCACCAAGTAGGTGAGACCACAGGCACCCAACACAGCACGTGGCTTCCTTTGGCTTAATACTTTAGATACACTGCAGGCCTGACAAGTTCTCTACTCACTGCCATTCTTTCTTTTGGCTAAACTTCTTTATTCCTAAAGCGTATTTCGTAATTCTTTTGGTGAGGAAATGTGAATGGCAGAACCTCGTGGGAATGCACTTATCTTGCTTCTGATTTAGCTCAATGATTATTTTCTCCATATTGCTGATGGCACAGTCTCTTGGCTTCTATTGTTGCCCAGCTGTCCCTTTGTGGGGACTTTCCTGTAACTTTACTGCCCACGCATGTTGCAGTTTTACTCCTGAATCTAGATAGGAATTCATTTTCACGTAGCTGACTCAGGATCCCTTAGGACCTGACTCTGAGGATGACTCAGTTCTAGAAAACCCATCAACTCTTCACACACTGTCTATTCATTCTTTTTTTTCTTTTTGAGTTGGAGTCTCACTCCGTCACCTAGGCTGAAGGACAGACTTGACCTGCTGGGCTCAGGCGATCCTTCTTCCTCAGCCTTTCAAGTAGCTGGATAAGTGTGTGCTACCACATCTGGCTAATTTTTCTTGATTTATTGTAGAGACAAGGTCTCACCATGTTGCCCAGGCTGGTCTCAAACCCATTGGCTCAGGCAATCCTTTCACCTTGGCCTCCCAAAGTGCTGGGTGTGAGCCACTGCACCCAGCCCATTCTTTCCATTCTTAAAAACTCCCTTTAAAATATGCAGTCCTTTCCTAATTCCTGTGGACTTTTGGATAATTCCTTCAGACACACCCTTCTATTCACAAACTCACTCTCCCTCTAAGTCTAATCTTACCTTTTTTATGCAGACTCTGTTTGCCCAGGCTGGAGTACAGTGACCGACTCACAGCCACTGCAGGCTCAGCCCACTGGACTCAGGTGATCCTTCCACTTAAGCCTCCCAAGTGCTGGAATTACAGATGCATACCACCACACCCAGCTAATTTTTTGATTTAATGTTGAGACAAGGTCTCACCAGGTTGCCCAGGCTAGTCTTGAACCCCTGGATTCAGGCAATTCTGTTGCCTCAGCCTCCCAAAGTGTTGGGATTACAGGTGTGAGCCCTTGCACCCAGCTAATCTTACCTTTAAAGCCACTCCATTGGAAGGCTGAGGCAAAAGGCTCACCTAAACCCAGCAGGTCGAGGCTGCTGTGGCCATGAGCATGTCACTGCACTCCAGCCTGGGCAACAAAGAATGAGACTCCAACTCAAAAAGTAAAACAAGTCACTCTAAAAGCTTTAATTCTAGCAGTTATGTTGCATCCTAGACATTCTACTGATTCTTACAACCTGCCCATTATCTTTTCCTAGTACCGTGTTCTTTGGTTCACTTCTCCCTTTGATCACTTTTCTTATCCAAGGCTCTTTTGTGTTCATGCCTGAGACCTCACATGGCTTATCATGTTCTGTAATTTAGGATCACCGAGTCCTACTTGTGGGAATCACATGTAGCTGGGCTGAGCGTATACACTGGCCAGTTTTTAAATTTACCTCCTAGGAGTTCCTAGATCACAAATCTGAGAGTTTTGATTGAGAGTCCAGAAACATAAAAGTCCTCTGTCCACCCGCTATGCCAGTGAGGCTTTTGTCGAGCTCCCATGCCACTGGGGTTTCTGGCTTTATGCCACGGTTTTGGTCCCAACTCCTTTCCTGGTGCAGGTCAACCCAGGCTTCTATGATCACTTCCCTTGTTCCCAACAGTGGGAAATTTCCTTTCCAGGAAGTCGTCACCCGTTTAACTTTTTCCTGTGCTATTTACTGTCTGCAGATGCTTGAAACAGAAGGGTTTTGGTGACCTTAGTCATCGAGAGCCACTGTCTCCAGAGTCAAGCCTAAGATTGGTTGTGGGTACTGAACCTTAGGTAGCAATGGGTTCAGCCATTCTCAACCTAAAACACCCTGATGTGAAATATCCCCTCCACGGAATGGCAGGGAGACACCACTGATGTGTTCCCTGTGTCCAGAAAGACACCAAGAGGGCAGGCCCCTACACTCAGGGGCTGTCTGAACAGGCCAAGCCACTGCCTCAATGCTGTAACGACTCGTTGGCAAGGGGTTGTGTCTGTCTTGCTAAGCAGAGCTAAATCATTATCAGGATCCCTAGACCAATACTGGCAGGGCCACTGATCCTCAAAACACAGAAACGGCCAGTCAGCCCCCCAGTTAGACTGCAGTAACACCCATCGCCACTGCCCTCCTGCCTGGGTGACAGAGTGAGATCCCAACTCAAAACAAAAACAAAAAAAACCCACATGCTAGGGAATTTTTCCTCAATGCGAGTCTGGGGGCAAGGCCAGTGAGTCTGTAATGGGTACTCAGGATAACTGACTCAGTGTCTGACCATACTAACTCTGGGGTAAGTCCTCATCCTCCTATAGCAATGTGTTCTATGCAACATGGGTAAGGCCACCTGAGCTGGCCAGGAGCAGAACAAGTCTGTGGGCCGCCCACAGAGACTATTCTAATTGTTAATCCTCTTGGGGCCTGGTTGCCCTGGACTTCCCCAATGGCTCTGTCACCAATCTGACATTACAAATCAAATGTCACTCACTGAGCACCTTAAGGTACAAACACAAAGCTCTCTACTAGGCTCCTCTGGGACACAGGACATGCCTATTCCCAACATCCATTCCAAAATGGAATTAGTTCAGCTCGAATTAGTTTGTTTCTTCATTAGTCACTCATTAAGAACCTGATCCCTGAAGGTCTTGTGCTAAGAGATATAGAGGACGAAAACCTTGTGCCCTCAAAGACAACACTGTCTTACAGAGGTATGGAAGGAGCCTTAACAGAGGACTCAGGAACAGCACAACCTGTAACACTAGTCCAACGCCCCCGCACCAGGGAAGTGACATCACCTTCCCCAAGGCTTCTTCTAGGTCCCCCCTCCCACCTTAGAATTCTCTGCTGCTCTTGCCTGACTTCAGCTCCATAACATTACTACCTAACACTTCAGATTTATGCATACATCTCTAAGAATCTGGTTCTCTCTAGGAGTGAACCCACACTCCATATGGAAGTTCTCTGCTCACTGCCCTGTCTCTGTGGCGTACTGCCCCTCGCTGTGGTGAACAGCACCTGACAAGAGAACCATTTATTACAATTAACTGGGAATTCAATGGCAGTAGCCTGATACACAAGGAATAAATGTTTTGGGAAAGAGCAGGGATCATGAATTCTAAAAGGCTCTGTAAAGGTGGGTGGTACAGAGTCAAGAAGGGGCATTTATAGGCAGAGGGAGTGCAGACATCTAGCAGAGGGAGTGCAGGCATCTACACAGATCAAGCGGATGAGGGAGAGCAAAGCGAAACTCCACCTGGGAACCGTAACCCCATCTGTTTTGCCTATAAGTGGTCCGGGGTTTTACCAGGCCCACGTGCAGTACGACAGCTGATGCTTCTGGGCATCACCTTTTAGGTATACCTGTCTCCTATCCACCTCGTGCTAGAATAGCACAAGAAAAGTCGCATTCCCAGAACTAATGAGAAGCAAATGAAATCAGAAGCCTTTAAGAAAACACTTTTTCCTCCTGAATTAAAACGTAATTTTATCAGTCAAGGAACTGACACAAGAACAATTTTATTTTAATCATTTAACACCTGTGCCATATTCAGTTGAGACTGAAGTGCTTTACACTGGAAATTTGTTTCCCTTTCAACTGTTTAGGAAACAATCTTGAGTTGGCAGACGTTAACCCTCACATTGCTCAGCTAACGGGAATCAGAATCCTAAAACCTGCTTTCACTTCCTCCTGTGCCTACCGATACAGGGCACAAGGGCAAGGACCACATAATCTGGTTTATTAACTTTAGTAACAATAATTTAAGATACAAAATTTAAAAACAAGACTATTTATACAAAAAGTTATGGAAACTGATAATACGCCAACCAATAGTCAATATAACCAATTAACAAATGGGGCCAAAAGACCAATGCGTATCACCCATCTTACATACAAATGTCTGATTTTTTTCCAAACATAAAAGCAGATTAATTCAAACTCGCTCTATGAAGAGCATCTACTCATTTATAATGTACAACTCATACAACACTAGTTTCCTACTGAAACTTAAGAACCCACCACATAGCCGGGCTCAGTGGCTCAGCCTGCAATCCCAGCACTTTGGGAGGCTGAGGTGAGTGGATTGCCTGAGCCTGCGGGTTTGAGACCTGCCTGGGCAACTTGGTGAGACCTCATCTCTACAATACATTAAAAAAAAAATTAGCCGGGCATGTAGCATGCGCCTGTAGTTCCAGTTACTTGGGAGGCTGAGGCGGAAGGATCGCCGGAGCCCAGCAGGTCAAGGCTGCAGTGGCCAGAAGCATGCCACTGCACTCCAGTCTGGGTGACAGAGAGACTCCAACTCAAAAAAAAAGAGAATCCACCACATGTTCAGATTGAGACAAATGTTGCCGGGGGCAGCAGCTTACTCTTATGATTCCAGCACTTTGGGAGGCTGAGGTGAGAGGATTGCCTGAGCCCACGGGTTTGAGACCAGCCTAAGTAATTTGGCGAGACCTCATCTCTAGAATAAATCAAAAAACTAGCTGGGCATGGTGGCACATGCCTGTAGTTCCAGGTACTTGGAAGGCTGAGATG
>NW_007248084.1:315092-323211 GCF_000164805.1 Carlito syrichta | reverse complement strand
CAGTGGCACGCTCCCGGCCACCGCAGCCTCGACCTGCTGGGCTCCAGCGATCCTTCCACTCAGACTTCCAAGTAGCTGGAACTACAGGTGCACGCTACCACACCCGGCTATGAATAAACACATCTTTTATGAGAGCCCATTTCAGTCTTCATAGCACCACTTAAAGGAGCAAGGTCTCAGGCGGGTCATTTCGTTTAAGAGCAGACTGAAAATGTATAATATCACCTTAGATCCCACCTATGAAAACTATCCAAGGGTCTTTTTATATCAACTAGAAGATGGGAAATTAGAATTTGAGAAAATGAAATGCTAATACTCTCACACATAAAGGCCCAGATCAATTCCTGATGACTTAAGTTAGAAGCTCTTGCCTAAAAGATCACCCTGTATCTCTTATCTCAACACTCTTAAGATATGGCAGAGAACCAATCCTATGATACTCTATCTGGGCTACAGGGTAAAAAATAGAACCTGTCTTCTATATAGCACCAACGGACCAGTAGCTAAATATGCATAGGATTAACTTTAAAGTATCAAAGAGTATTTCAATTCATTAAAGAAAATAAGGTTTACATACTTAGGAAATTCTGAAATGGCTCCTGTTAGTAGTTAAAAGAATACTTTGTATTTGGTGAAGAAATCAAAGAAATCTGGCTATTACTTTGTACATCGTTTGTTTGTAAAGTGCCAGTTTTATGTACAAACCAGTTAAGTAAATTTTAAAATGGGCCATGTAGCAGCGAAGCTGCATTTTCCAACTGTCTAGCTTTAAAGTCAAAGTGGCCAGTCACAGCTACTGGTTAAGTCATAGCCAGCCAGCTGCTTTCCAAAGTCAAACATGGACAAGATCTTCCATAAGAATCCAAGTAGCTTTTCTTAAATATACTTCCTTTCTAAGTGGCACAATTAGCATTAATGAACAGGACTGATCTTGAGTTAGCTACACTGTCATATAAACATTATGAGCAATTCATATGTAGCTGGTTGATACACTTAAGCTGATTGTTTTTTATATGAGAAGGAAAACAAACAAAAAAAAAATCAGCAAAATAAGAGCTCATCTTCAGTTCATTTAGAAGTCAGCATCCAAAGTAAAAGAATTCTCTGTTGGACTTGACATCACTCCCATTCTCTGATATTCGCCTACTCTCTTCTCAAAGAAGTTAGTCTTTCCTTCCAGTGAAATATTCTCCATAAAGTCAAATGGATTTTCTACTTTGAAAACCTGAAAAGGTTCACATCAAGATATAAACACAGAACACCAGTTTCAACAGAAGCAAAAGGGTATAAACAATACTTTACCTTGCTAAAACCCAGTTCCAGCATAAGTCTGTCAGCCACAAACTCGATGTATTGCTTCATTAAAATGCAATTCATCCCAATGAGCTTCACAGGCAAGGCTTCTGTGAGGAACTCCTAGGGATAAAACACAGCTTCTGAAGACAACTGAAACATAGACATCTTCTAGCAAGTAGGAAGGGCCTGTACACATCACTCGCCTACCTGTTCTATCCTAACTGCATTGATGATTATTTCTTTTACTCTCTGCTCCGATGGTTTGTATATCAGGTGTTTGAACATCAGGCAGGCAAAGTCACAGTGTAAGCCCTAGAAGAAAAAATTCAAGATCGGGGTGGGATTGGCAGTTGAGGGAAACTGCTAGGGGAGGGAGGGGCAACCTCATCAAGGGTACCTGCATAATCAACATTTGTATACCTGACCCTGAATTGTACCCCACATCCTTATTATAATTAAAAAAAAAAAAATCAAGATCAGAATAGCCAGAAGACTCCTGCCATCAACATGGAATATGAAACTGCTTTATCCCTCCTTGACTGCGGTCCTTATACAACTTTTTCAGCCACACAGAAAACTGTCAAAAGAAAGATGACCTCAACTGCTGACTTTTATTCTGCTGATGTCATGCAGGTGGGCTCAGCATCCCCCAAGGCCCTCAATGCCAGACTAGGACAGTCCAGGTCTACTGTTTGCTCTGCTCTGTGGTGGCAAAGGAGTCAGAACCTTGCCTCCATGTATTCTTTCTACAGCCATGAGCTCTCCAATCTTGCCACTACTCTCAGCAAGAAAGACAGAACTCAGTGACAAGGCCAGTTTTTAGATGCTCAGGAAATTTGTGATCCAATTGCAGGTAAATCAAGTTGGCAAGTGTTAGTGCATTAAATCCCACAGGTTATTTGCCTATACAGGAAGCAAAATCTTCCTTTAAAGTAAGATCAACTGCGTTTGATCTGTCCAGCGGGCTCCAGGCTTCCTGACTTTTTTGTTTTGGTTTGGTTTTGAGTTGGAATCTCACTGTCTCATAGGTTGGAACGCAGTGGCATGCTCACAGCCACTGCAGCCTCGACCTGCTGGGCTCAGGTGATCCTTCTCCCTCAGCCTTCCAAGTAGCTGGAATTACAGGCACCTGCTACCACACCCAGCTAATTTTTGGATCTATTGTAGAGATGAGATCTCGCCAAGTTGCCCAGGCTGGTCTTGAACCCGAGGGCTCAGGCAATCTTCTCACCACAGCCTCACAAAGTGCTGGGATCGCAGGTATGAGCCACTACACCCAGCCTTGCTTCCTGCCTTTCAAATGTGACTAGAAAATCTGGCCACCTTTGTCTTCCTTTCCTTAGTTTAATTCAAGCACATTCAAAGACATACCCACCAAACTGAACTTCTTTCATCAAGATGCTTACCAACTCCAACTAACTTTGAAGTAGAGTAGGATCACATATAACACCAGGCAAAGATAATAAATTATCCCTCTAGGAAAATCCTACCAAGTGTTTATGCATCCCAGCCTACAGGGTAATATGTATGTGCTAATGTATAATAATATGAGAACACAAATAAAATCATTTCAGTAAATTAAAGTATTTCTTTGCTGAGTACATATATGATTGAACTCACATCTTGGGTCCCCTTCCGTGAACAGAAGCGCATGCTTACAAGGTACAGGTATTTGGGGTTAGTTGTGGGTTAGCTTGTTATTTGACTTAGACTCACCTCATCTCTGCTAATAAGTTCATTGGAAAATGTGAGGCCAGGCATCAGTCCTCGTTTCTTGAGCCAGAATATCGATGCAAAAGAACCAGAAAAGAAGATGCCTTCCACTGCAGCAAAGGCTACAACACGTTCTCCTATTGAAGAGATAACACCAAAATGTTTCTAGTAATTAACTGTTAGAATTCATAGGAAGGGTCAACAATCATTACATTAAGAGAATGAAGCTTAGGTCTAAGTAGGGCCCAGGGCCTCTCTTACCATAAGCAGCCTCTTTGTCCCCAATCCAACGCAAGGCCCAATCTGCCTTCTTCTTGACACAAGGCATCGTCTCAATGGCATTGAAGAGAAATTCCCTAGTAGGCACATACAGCGTCAGCAATTAAAGCATCATGGCAGACTTCTGATCACATATTTCTAAATAAGCACTCTGGGACAGAGCCAGATTCAAGTATTTGCCAATTCTCTCCCCAAAGGAAGAACTTACACTGAAATGTCTTCTTTTTACTGGTTAGCTTTTCCCTCCAGTGTTCTTTCGAAAATCTCAACATTCATTTGACTTATGTTAACATTAATACAAGCTTGGGAATTCTGTAGTTCATGCTGAATTCCAAGGCCTACAAACACAAACTTAAGTCCATTACGCTAGGGGCATTTGATGCCTTAATTATTTCAGGTACAGATCACAAGCCCTAATTTCTTTAAATTTTAAGTGCCAGGCCAGGTATGGCTCAAGTCTATATAATCCTGGCACTTTGGAAGGCGGAGGCGAGAGATATTGCATGCCTGTAGTTCTAGCTACTTAGAAGGTTGAGGCAGAAGGATCACTTGAGCCCAGTAGGTTGAGGCTGCAGTGGCTGTGAGCATGTCCCTGTACTCCAGCCTGGGCAACACAGTGAGACTCCAACTCAAAACAAATAAATTTTAAGAGACATAATTTTTTTTTGGAGACAGTTCACTGTTGCTCAGGCTGGAGTTCAGTAATACAACTTATGGCTCACCTAGCCTCTAACTCCTAGACTCAAGTGATTTGCCCATGTCACCTTCCTGAGTAGCAGGGACTATAGATATACACCACCTTGCCTGATTTTTTTTTTTTTTTTTTTTTTTGCAGAGATGGGGTCTTATTCTGCCTTGGCCTCCCAAAGTGCTGGGATTAAAGTTATACACCACAGCACCCAGCCAAGAACCACAGAATATTAACTATGCTATTCTTTCACTAAATGAATAACCCCCAAAGACTGTCATTGGGTGTGTTATTTGGGCTCCAACTGCCACATCTATATAATTAAACCAATAACCTGGATTACTTCCTATTAAAATTTTATGCTACACTGTCAATTCCAGGTCAGGAAAGCAAATCAATGGGCACAGCACTTAACTGGGTCTTCTTGGGAGTCTGATTTCCTAGTTGGTCCCTACCAGATAACTTTTGTTCTAAAGCCAAGATCACCAGACATTGGGTGCCTTTCATTGTTTCCATCTCAACGATCTCTGAGACTGGGTTTGCTTTTGAGGCTTACCAGACCATCTGGATCCTACTTTCTGGTCATTTGCCCCCAGTCATGCCCCAAGTCTTTACCTTCTTTTCTCATCACCACCCACAACGTGTTCAAATCTCTTTACCCCTAAAGAGACTCCACAATTCTTTCAAGTTACCGCTCATTTTTCCTCCCCAGGTTTCCAAATAGTCTACAATAGGTGGCTGAGTGTTTGGCTTCACCACTTCTACTGCATAAGAGAATCTTAATCCTGTCCCTGAAACTGACCTGAGCATTTGGACCACTCAAACAGCCCCATTTTTTCTTTTCTTTTTTTTTTTTTTTTTGAGCTGAGGCCTTATTCTGTCACCCAGACTGGAATACAGCGGCAATCATGGCTCACCACAGACTGTACCTTCTGGGCTCAGGTGATCCTTCCACCTCAGCCTCTTAAGTAGCTGGAACCACAGGCACACACCACCATGCTTGACTAATTTTTTAATTTTTCAGAGACAAAGTCTCACTATGTTGCCTAGGCTGACCTTGAACTCCTGGGTTCAAGCAGTCCTCCTGCCTTGGTATCCCAAAGTGCTGAAATTATAGGTGACGTGAGCCACCACACCCCATCTCAAACAGCCCATTCCTAATTTTCCCCCTTCCAATCAATGTCCAAAACAGACCTTAAGCTATCTTTATTTCTTCTCTGTTAACCCCAATATGAACTATCATTTCAGCCAAACTGCTCTGCGCCTAAATTAATCTTAGGGTTCATGGTTATCTCTACGTTATGTAATTCCTACTTCTAAGTCTTATTTTCTCCACCATTCGCCCCAGGCTCATATTCTAGTTATAGTAAGATTTGCCACATGAATCAAGACTGTCAGACCTACGCTTCAGTTTATCATACCCAACATCTGGGATGTTTTCTTCAAAAGAAGGCATTAGCTTGGTTGTTCAACAGTATATATGTATTTTTTTAGTTTCACTCTGACACCTAGGCTGGAGTGTAGTGGCACACTCATGGCTACCACTGCCTTGACCTGCTGGGCTCAGGCAATCCTTCCACCTCAGCCTTCCAAATAGCTGGAACTATAGGTGTGTGCCACCACGCCCAGCTAATTTTTTATCATAGAGATGAGGTATCGCCATGTTGCCCAGGCTGGTCTCAAACCCATGGGATCGGGCAATCGTCTTGCCTCCACCTCCCAAAGTGCTGGAATTATAGGATTGAGTCACTGTACCCCGCCACCAGTACACTTCAAACTGCAAAAATGGAGTACCTTTGTAACTTTAAGTGAATAACTAATAAGGTGAATTTAGGTCTCTTGCTAAGAGGAGACATGACTATAAGTGCTAGAGTGTCTATGATTGATTGCTTAGTCATTCTGGAGTCAGTTTTATTCCGATATGAACTAAAACACTTAAAATAAAGCAACAATTAGTGAGTCTTAAACACCTTGAAGTACTACTTAAGTGCTCACCGTTCTTTGGGGTCTTTAATGTAAGTGTCTATAAGGAGACTGTACATTTCAGAATGTATGTTTTCCATGGCAATTTGGAAGCCATAGAAACAGCGGGCTTCTGTAACTTGAACTTCTTGGCTAAATCGCTCCACCTAGTGGCAAAACAAAGTTAAGCAAGAGAAAAAAACGGTAGCAACTATCAATACTGGGAGAATCTCACCCCCTTCTTTACACCATTATAATGTGCTTCTATATATATTTAACACAATTCTGTGATAAAACTCAAATTTAATATGCTATGCTTAATTTATTTTATTTTTTGAGTCTGAGTCTCACCCTGTTGCCCAGGCTGGAGTGCAGTGGCACACTCACAGCCACTGCAGCCTTGACCTGCTGGGCTCAATCCTTCCAAGTAGCTGGAACTACAGGATCACGCCACCACACCCGCTAATTTTTGGATTTATTGTAGATATGAGGGCTCACCAAGTTGCCCAGGCTAGTCTCAAACCCTTGGGCTTAGGCAATCCTCTCATTACCGCCTCCCAAAGTGCTGGGATTACAGGCATGAGCCACCCCGCCCTATGCTTATTTATAAGATCAGGAAATAGAGAACTAAGTTTCAGTGAGCACTCGACTGAGTCACTCTTTCCTAATTCATGTCAAGAAAGAGCCACTCACAGTAAGACACAACCAAATTACTAAAACGGCAAAGCCACAAAAAGGACAGAGAAAAAAAAAAAAGGAGAGAGCAAATGTGGTGGCCACAAGAAGTAAACCCATTACTACCACTTAACACTATCTTTGAGTTTCTTTATCGTCAGGGCAAATAATACCATGGGAAATACTGCCAAGTGTGTTGCCAAACAGGAAATGCCATGTCATACCAATACTCGCTTACACATTTGGTATGGAAAAGTTGAAAAAATGAGGAAAGTGAACCAGTTAAACTTAAATCTTCAAGTGAACGGAAGCTTCTTGGAAACTCACCAAGTTTTCATTTACTATGCCATCACTTGCTGCAAAGAAAGCCAGAACATGCGATATAAAATATCTCTCCTCAGGTTTCAGGGTTTCCCAATGCCGGAGGTCTTTGGTAAGATCAACCTAAGGTTTAGAAGTTCAGTGTTAGCATCAAGGAAAGACACTCAAGCATGCAGGCCCTCACAGGAAGCACTTTTAAGATTTGTTAAGTCTCCTAACACCATTTGATTCATACACCCCTCACATACAGAGTTCCAATTAGAACATCTAACATTCCCACAGGGCAACCATCCCCCAAAGCAATGTTGAGTTCATTTCAAAGACGTTATGGGCAACCCCCTCAGGTCCCCTTCTGCCACTACAGGGACCTTCTAGTGACACAGGGCTCTGCGGTGACGCTGCTGAGATTACCTCTTCGGCTGTCCAAAAGGAGGCCTCAGCTTTCTTATACATCTGCCAGATGTCATGGTACTCGATAGGAAAGATGACAAAGCGGCGGGGGTTTTCTCTCAGCAGAGGTTCATCCTCTACCCTGAAGGCAGACCCTTTAGTTTTCTGCCGGGGGAGAAAGTAACAAAAAGGTTAAACACAGGGCAAACCAAATTGTCATTGTATAAGCCAAGTACGTTCAATGATGGACCATTTCACGTGGTTCAATGTCGCAGTCCCACTGCATTCCGCATGTGCTGGAAAGGCAATACACTACAGAGATGTAGGGTACACCACAGAACGAGTAGGAAATATACTGCAGGGCCAGTAGGGAATGTACACACGCATAGGGTGGCCACTCCCGAGGCTCTTGGCGGGAAAGGAGGGAGGCCGGCCCAGACAATGCGTTTTTGGCGCCAAGACGCCCAAGCCCTCGGGACACTCTTGCGCCCCCATGCCCGCACTCACCGGCTCGGCCGGCCCCTGGAAGATCCTCCTCGCGGTCTTGCTGGCCAGGACGCGGGAGCCGCTCAGGGCCGGGGGCTGCAGGGAGACAAGGGTGAGGGGCGGCGGGGCGCCCTTCCCCCTCCCCGCCCGGGCGCGCCCCCAACCCGCAGCGCCCGCCGCAGCCTCGCGCGCTCACCGTGTTCTCCTTGTCGGCCAGGCTGAGCCCCTTCATGGGCGACAGCTTCAGCTGCTGGGGGTCGGCGATGGGGGCGAGCGGGGCGCGCAGGGAGAGCATGGCGGCGGAGAGGG
>NW_007248084.1:306274-315072 GCF_000164805.1 Carlito syrichta | reverse complement strand
CTGCACCCCGAGCCCCGCCCCTCCCTTCCCATTGGACCAGATTCGCCCCCACCCCGGGACGCGAGATTCAAGCGCAGCGCGGGAGTCTGCGAGCGCCTGGTGAGGCCCCCCAGGGACTCCCCTGGGACCTCCCGAGACCCCCCCCGGCCCGCTGGCTGGGTCGGGGGCGCCGCCGCCCGGGCCCCCCTCTCCCGGGACCCCACTCCCGGGGCCCCTCGGACACAGGCCGCCGCCCCCGAGGGTCTCTGGGGCCTTGGCGTGGGCGGGCCCTCGTTCGCCCGAAAACCGTTTAGGATTGCGGGAGACGCCACGATTGGAGGACGCGAGAGGATCCCCTGCCCCCACAGCCCCACCTTCCAGAAAAGGCCTCTCTGATCCGGTCCGCGGGCCGGGGCAGGGGGCTTTGCAGATGAGGTTGGTGCAAAGGCCTGGAAAACGCTCTGGGCGGCGGGGGAGGCGTCGCTGCGACCCTTTAGATTCGTGTCCCTGGGGCGGGGGTGCAAGGGTCCCGACATCTGACGGGTCTGTGGGGTGGTCGGTGAGGACCCTGCAGCCGTGGGCTGCCGAGGGCTGTGGCTCCGGTTGGTATGACCTGGACAAGCGACATGACTGCTTACAGATCTGGTACCCTCGTGGGTAGAGTGGAATTTGTGAGATTATTAGTAAAGTGGGGAGCGTGTTAAATGAGATGCTAAAATTGTAGTCCTTTGCAAGCCTTAAGACTACCTAAATGATACAGGCAGAAGACCCTTGGTGCAGTTTCCCACTGAAATCCAGTCTTCTGTGAGACCACTGTCCTCTATTGTCACCCTTGTTTTAAAAACTGCAAAGAGTAAAAGTAGGAGGGGAAGTTCAGAGAATGACTGAGGAACTGGGAATACACTGCCTACCCCATGGGCATCAAAAAACCTGAAGAGTTGGAAAACCCCATTGAGGTGAGGGAGGTAGAGGCAGGAACTTACAGTTTTCATTCACATTCTATGTGCCTTTCTGATTTGCCGGTGACACTTGCCCTGCAAAGGGCAAAATGCCAAAAAATAAATGAAGGGAAAGCAACGTTGAGAACCAGGAAATAAATTAACCTGGGAAAGCTCCAAGAACTGCGGACACTCTCAGACTGTTACTGAGAGAGACACCACTTTTTACAGACTTTTCTAGATATAACACTTTAAGGAGGCCGGGGTAGGGAAGATTCCCCCCCCCCAACACCTAGGTCTGTTTCTGCCATTTGTTAAAGTACTACAGATTTGGTTCAAAAAATATTCTCAGAGAGATCAGTGACCATCACCTCTCTTACACAAAGCCAGAACTAGGCCTTTGCTGTAGCTTCATTTGTTTAAAGCAACTCACAAACACTGCTGGTTTCACCCTTACATACTGTAGCATCTATCTCCAGTAAGCTGATTTTATGGATAGTGTTATGGCTGATAAAGCCATTACCCAACAAAATCATCCATAATTTCTTGGGATCATCTCATACCCATTCACATGCCAATTTCACATGCTCCTTTTGGTCGCTGTTAGGCACTAAGTGCTTTTTCGCTCCTGTATATAACCCCAGAAGTTATCTCATTTGCAGTTTATTTCCCGGTCACTTAAATAACACATATCCAGGCCGGGCATAGTGGTTCATGTCTGTAATCCCAGCACTTAGGGAGGCCGAGGAGAGAGGACTGCCTGGGCCCAGGGGTTCGAGACCAATCTGGGCAACACGGCAAGACCCCCTCTCTACAATAAGTCAAAATAATTAGCCGGGCGTTGTGGCGCGCGCCTGCAGGCCCATCCCTTGGGAGGCTGAAGCGGAAGGGTCGCCTGAGCCAGCCGGGCGAGGCTGCGGTGGCCGTGGTCGTGCCACTGCACTCCAGCCGGGGATTGACAGTGAGCCTCCAACTCAAAAAAAAAAAAAAAAAAAAAAAGCGAGTGTAAAAGACTTGGAAGGGCGAAAAATCGATTGTAGAAAACATGGAAAGACAGATATCTATAAAGAGGCAGCGGGAAAGCCGTCATCCTCCGCTTCGGCGCGCCATCCTGACTCATCTGGGCCTGTTCCCGCCCCCCTGAGCCGAGTAACTTTGTCCCATCGAGAAGCAGGAAGCAGGCACCGGGGCGGCGAGGCGCTGCCCGTCCAGCCACTCCCGGGAAGACACGCCTGCCACAGGCCGGGCGCTGCTCCCAAGCGCTGGAACCCTTTGGGATTTCGCGGGTTTTGTTTTTTTTTTTTCCCCTTCTGCGCGCCCTCTGCACCCGCCTTGACCCCACGATTGGTCAGCACCTGGGCTGGCTCCGCCCCGACGCCCGAGAGTTTCCCGTTCATTCACAAGGTCGGGCGCCCCTCCCCCGCTTCCGCTGCCGGCGCTGGGGCCGCCCACCCCCTCTCGGGACAGGCTTGCTCCTCCCTCGCCTGCGGGGAGCCGCCTTCCTCTGCCAGGTAGGCCGGGGGAACTCAAGTGCTTTGCTCAAAGCCACTGAGCACCGCCCAGGGACCAGACCCCGTGCTGAGTATTGTCGTCATAATATTAATGGCTACAGCACCCCCACAGCCTCAGGACACCTGGATCAGGTGATGAACTTTTAATCCAGACAACGGTGTGAGACTGGTATTCCTAGCTCAGCTTTTTGTTTTGTTTGTAGAGATGGGATCCCGCTGTGTTGTCCAGGGTGGTCTCGAATCCCTACCTTGGTTTCCCAAAGTGTTCGGATTACAGGCGTGAGCCACCATGCCAGGCCAAGTCCTGTTTTATTTTGTTTTTTGGAGTCAGGGTCTCTGTCATCCATGCTGGAGGGCAGTGGCATGATCACGGCTCACCGCAGCCTCGAACTCCTGGGCGTAGGTGATCTAGCCTCCCAAGTAGCTGGGACTATACATGTGAGCCACCACACCAGGCTAATATTTTTTGGTAGAGACAGGTCTCACTATGTTGCCTAGCTTGGTCTCGATCTCTTGGGGTCAAGCAATCCTCCCACCTTGGCCTCCAAAAGTGCTGGAATTACTGGCATAAGCCACCTCATCCGGCCCCCAAGCCCTGTTTTATAGGTGAGGAAATGAAGGCCTGAGAGACAAGGACATTGCCCAAGGTCACACAGCTCCTTAAGCTGCACAGCTAGAACGTTTCTCCCCCAACGTTTTATTCTGTTTTCGACATACAGAAAACATTAAAAGAATACTACAGTGTTCACCCACCATCTAGGATTCGACAGCCTTTTCCATTTTGTCATATTTGCTTTATCCCTCTGTGGATGTGTGAGGCTTATGTTTTTTATACATCAAGTGAAAGTGAGTGGTAGCTGTCATGACCTTTCACCCCTAAACATTGCAGCTCCTAAAAATAGGGACATTCTCCAACATCACCACAGTACCATATTTATACCTAAGAAAACCAACCATACACAAAAATCAACTCTAAATGGATCAGGCCGGGCGCAGTGACTCAGATCAAAGAGCTAAAGGTAAAACCTTAAACTAGAAGAATCTTAGAAAACACAGGAGACACCCTTATGCCTATGAATTATGGACTTCGCAGCAACTTGGATGTATTTAGAGTCTTTTATATTCAGTGTATATTTGATCTGTCACCAAAACAAAGGAATACCACATGTTCTGACTCATAAGTGGATCCTGAACATTTATCATAATACTACAGGAAAGGGATTGGCAGTAGCGGGACATGTGGGGGCATGTAAAATCACTAAGGGTACCTGATCATAAACCAGGTGAAATGAGGACCAGTGGAAGGCCCAAACTTCACCTGTACATTGACCACTTATGTACCTAATCCTGACTTTTACCCCACATCTTTAAAATAATAACAATAAAAGAAGACCCAGCAATAATTCTCTAATATCAACTGATATCCAGTCCCTATTCAGAGCTTCCCAGTTGTTTCAAGAATGTCTTTTATAGTTTTTTGGACTTATTTGTGTGCAGGATCCGATTAAGTGTATTATGTTAATTGGATTTGGTTGCATTTGGTTAAGTCTTTTTAGTCTCTCTCTCTCTTTTTTTTTTTTTTTGAGTTAGAAGAGTCTCACTCTGTTGCCCAGACTGGAGTGCAGTGGCACACTCATGGCCACCGCAGCCTTGACCTCCTGAGCTCAGGTGATCCTTCTGCCTCAGCCTTCCAAGTAGCTGGAACTACAGGCACATGCCACCATGCCCAGCTAATTTTATTGTAGAGATGAGGTCTCGACAAGTTGCCCAGGCTGGTCTCGAACCTGTGGGCTCAGGCAGTCCTCTCACCCTGGCCACCCAAAGTGCTGGGATTATAGGTGTGAGGCACTGTGCTCAGCCTTTTAGTCTCTCTTAATTAGTAACGCTTCTCTACTTTTTTCCCCCATGGCATTGACTTTTTGAAGTAAAGTTTTCACGTAGAATATCCCACCTTCTACATTTACCTGTTTCTTCACACTGTCATTTAACTTGTTTTTCTAACCCCTGTATTTACTATAAACTGGAAGTTAGATCTAAAAGACTTTATTAGATTTAGGTTAAAAGGTATTGCCAGGAACCAGGTCTGACTAACCAAATTCTGGGCTCTTTTTTTTTTTTTTTTTTCCAAATTAAATTATTTATTTATTTATTTATTTATTTTGAGTCAGGGTCTCGCTCTGTCACCCAGATTGGAGTCCAGTAGCATGATCACGGCTCATGGTAGCTTTGATCTTCTGGGTCAGGAGATCTGCTTCAGCCTCCCAAGTAGATGGAACTACAGGCGTGAGTCACTACACCTGGCTCATTTATCTTGTTTCATTTTTTAATCTTTAGAGTTGGAATCTTACTCTGACACCCAGGCTGGAGTGCAGTGGTACAACCATCACGGCTGTCTTGACCTCCTGCTGGGTTCAGGCAGTCCTTCCGCCTCAGCCTTCCAAGTAGCTAGAACTATAGACGCACACCACTATGCCTGGTTGATTTTATTATTATTATTATTTTATTATTATTATTATTTATTGTAGAGATGAGGTCTTGCCAAGTTACCCAGGCTGGTCTCGAACCCCTGGGCTCAGGCAATTCTTTTACCTCCGCATCCCAAAGTGCTGGGATTACAGGCATGAGCCACCGCGCCTGGCTAATCATTATTTTTTTTGTAGAGACTAGGTCTTGCTGTGTTGCCTGAGTTGGTCTCCACCCTAGGGCTCAAGCAGTCCTCCTGCCTTGGCCTCAAAAAGTGATGGAATTAGAGGTGTGAGCCACTGCGCCTGGCCTCCTGGGTGGTTTCAACTGCACAACTCTGTACCACTGTGGAGATAATTTTTTGCTAACTTATAGATGATTCTCTTGGGCTATTTTAAGCTTGTTTTGATGATAGGCAAAATCTTGGCTTCTATGGCAACCAGTTTCCTAGAGGGCCCCACTGATCCTCTACTCTGAGTATTCACGCCCTGGTATAATCCCCTTACACTGGAGCAGGGCTGGTTTGTGTAACTCAAGGAACTGGAATACTGTGGAATTAATAGCGTGGGAAGTGTGTGGCTTCTGAGGCTAAGTCATTAAAGATATTGTAGCTGCCTTCTTGCCCTCGTGGAAGGTCCCTCTGGGGGAAGCTAGCCGCCATGACATGAGGACACACACACAGCATCGTGGAGAGGCCCATGTAGCCTCTTGCTAGCCAAGAGTCGTGTGAGAGAGCCACTGTTGAAGGGGATCCTCTGGTCCCAGTTGAGCTGTCAGGTGACTAAAACCCAGGCCAACAACTGACTACAACCTCCAGAAAAGACCCCAACCCAGACCTAGCCAAGCCCCTCTAGAATTCCAGACCCTCAAAAACTTTGTTTTAGTATGCATGACAGATGACATTCTTAGTCAGGGGCCATCAACACAGCATGTCACATCAACAAGTGTTCTGTGAAAGGACCATATGGGCCAGGTGCAGTGGCTCATGCCTGTCACCCCAGCATTTTCGGAGACAGAGGTGAGAGTTTTGTCTGAGTCTAGGAGTTCGAGATCAGGCTGGGAATCTTGGTGATACCTCATCTGTACAATAAATCCAAAAATCCAGCTACTTGGAAGACTGGGACAGAAGGATTGCCTGAGCCCAGCAGGGTAAGGCTGTGGTGGCCATGAGTGTGCCACTGCATTCCAACCTGGGCAACAGAGTGAGACTATGACAAGAAAGAAAGAGAGGGAAGAAGGAAGGAAGAGAGGGAGGGAGGGATCGATCATATGTGCAAAGTGATGCCCAAATGCCAAAGGAGCTGAGAAACTAAAGATAGAGGCAGACAAATCCAACTTGTTGGTTGAAGGAACTTACAGACAGAAGTGCAGTCTTGGGCAGCCACAGGAGGTAGATCTCTGCACAATTATTCTCCAGACTTGAGACTAATACGCCACAGGGAAAGGATATGTGTGCTCTGTGCAAGACAATAAAAGGCAACCCCCTAGAACAGGCAAGAATGCTATATGCATGTACTCCTATTTTTAGGCTAAAGCTATCTTTTTTTTTTTTTTTTTGAGTTGGAGTCTCACTCTGTTACACAGACTGGAGTGCAGTGGCTACTCCCGGCCACTGCAGCCTCGACCTGCTGGGCTCTGGTGATCCTTCCACCTCAGCCTTCCAAGTAGCTAGAACTACAGGTGCACGCTACCATGCCTGGCTAATTTTTGATTTATTGTAGAGATGAGTTCTCGCCAAGTTGCCCAGGCGGGTCTCGAACCCAGGGGTTCAGGCCATCCACTCACCTCGGCCTCCCAAAGCGCTGGGATTACAGGCTGAGCCACCAAGCCCCTTTCAAGAAGCTGGAACCACAGGCATATGCCACCATGCCCAGCTAATTTTTTGATTTATTGTAGAGATGAGGTCTCGCCATGTAGCTCAGGCTGGTCTTGAACACCTCAGCTCATATAATCCTCTCACCTGTGCCTCCCAAAGTGCTGGGATTATAGACGTGAACTACCGTGCCCGGTTTAGTTACAAGGTTTAAGTAGTCTACAGCAAAGCAGAGAGCTGCTCCCTAGACTTGTAGAGACAAAAGCGATTCCATCGCGGATGCTGGTCCGCCATGTTGACTTCTGAATAGCCCCAGGCCTGCAAATACCTCCTGATTCCTACTTTGTTTACTGCCCCTAGTGTAAGAACATGTACTCCTGCTTTTAGGCTAAAGCTACCTTGATGTTATCACACAAATTTCCTAGCTTTGGCTCCCTCCCCTACCTTGGGGAGATGAATCACCTCTCTCTCGCTCTCTCTCTCTCTCTCTCTCTCTCTCTCTCTCTCTCTCTCTCTCTCTAATTTACTTTCTAAATAAACTATATTGTCTAATCTCAAAAAAAAATTTGTGGCCGGGCATGATGGCTCACACCTATAATCCCAGCACTTTGGGAGGCCAAAGTGAGAGGATTACCTGAGCCCGCAGGTTCGAGACCAGACTGGGCAACTTGGTAAGACCTCATCTCTACAAGAAATAAAAAAATTAGCCAGGCATGGTGGCGTGTACCTGTTCCAGCTACTTGGAAGGCTGAGGCGGAAGGATTGCCTGAGCCTAGCAGGTCGAGGATGCGGTGGCCAGGAGCGTGCCACTGCCCTCCAGCCTGGGTGACAGAGTGAGACTCCGACTCCAAAAGAAAAAAATTTGGATAGGTGCTGTCATATTATTTGTTCAAATGTTTGCCGATTACACACCCTCTCTCACAGTGGACTGGAGTGCCCGTTTCTCTATAACCTGACCATCAGTCTTTTATGGATGGAAATGAATATTTCCTTGTCTTAATCTGGATTTGTTTTATTACTAATGAGATTGAATATGGACATATAGACATTTGTGGGTGTCCATTGATACTTTTCTTTGAATGTACTTGTTTGTCCATTTATTGATTCTATTAGTCATCATTTTCTTATTTACTTATAGGAGCTCTATTTGTTTTGGATGGTACTTCTTTTTCAGTTATATATGTTGCAGTTATATTTTCCTGGTATCTCAGTTGTCTTTTTTTTTTTTTTTCATTCTTAAAGCTTTGGGAGGCCAGGGTAGGAGGATCACTTGAGGCCAGGAGTTTGAGACCAGCCTGGGCAACATAGCCAGACCTTGTCTCTACAGAAAGTAAAAAAGAGCCAGGAGCAGTGGCTCACGCCTATAATGCCAGCACTTTGGGAGGCCGAGGTGAGAGGATTGCCTGAGCCCACGAGTTCGACACCAGCCTGGGCAACTTGGAGAAAGCTCATATCTACAATAAATTAAAAAATTAGCCAGGCATGGTGGCACATGCCTATAGTTCCAGCTACTTGGAAGGCTGAGGCAGAAGGATCGCCTGAGCCCAGCCAGTCAAGGCTGCAGTGGCTGGGAGCATGCCACTGCCCTTCAGCCTGGGCGACAGAGTGAGATTCCAACTCAAAAAAATAAAAAATAAAAATAAATAAATAAAAATAAAAAAGAGACTGGGCGCGGTGGCATGCGCCTATAATCCCAGCACTTTGGGAGGCCAAGGTGAGAGGATTGCCTGAGCACATGAATTCGAGACCAGCCCAGGCAACTTGGCGAGACCTCATCTCTACAATAAATAAATTTTTTAAAAAATTAGCCGGGTGTGGTGTCGCATGCCTATAGTCCCAGCTCCTTGGAAGACTGAGGTGGAAGGATCACCTGAGCCCAGCAGGTTGAGGCTGTGGTGCCTCTGCCACTGAGTGAGACTCTGACTCAAACAAAAAAAAAGTTAGCTGAACATGATAGTGCATGCCTATAGTCCTTGGTACTTGAGAGGCTGAGGTGGGAGGGTCGACTGAGCTCAAGGAGTCCGGTGCAGTGAGCTATGATCAGGTACTCCATCCTGGGCGACAGAGACCTTATCTTTCTTTCTTTCTTTTTTT
>NW_007248084.1:299827-306254 GCF_000164805.1 Carlito syrichta | reverse complement strand
CCACAGGCTCAGGCAATTCACTCACCTCAGCCTCCCAAAGGCGCGGGATTACAGACTGAGCCACTGAGCCCGGCTTGTTTTTCTTTTTTTAATCAGAGTCTTACTCTGTTGCCCAGGCAGTGCAGTTTCACGCTCATGGTCACCGCAACCTCGACCTGCTGGGCTCAGGCGATCCTTCTGCCTCAGCCTTTCAAGTAGCTGGAACTAGAGGTACACCACCACGCTTGGCTAATTTTTTGTTTTATTGTAGAGACGAAGTCTTGCTAAGTTGCCCAGGTTGATCTCAAACCCGTGGATTCAGGCAATCGTCTCACCTCGGCCTCCCAAACTGCTGAGATTATAGACATGAGCCACTGTGCCTGGCTTTAATTAGCTTTTCTTTTCTTTTTTTTTTTTTCTTTTTTTTAGTTAGAGTCTCATTCTGTCGCCCAGACTGGAGTGCAGTGGCCGCTCTTGGTCACTGCAGCCTCTACCTGCTGGGCTCCGGCGATCCTTCTGCCTCAGCCTTCCAAGTAGCCAGAACTACAGGCACGCACTACCATGCCCGGCTAATTTTTTTTTTATTTATTTATTGTAGAGATGAGGTCTCGCCAAGCTGCCCAGGCGGGTCTTGAACCCGCGGGCTCAGGTAGTCCATTCACCTCAGCCTCCCAAAGTGCTGGGATTACAGGCTGAGCCACCGAACTGGCTGAGACCTTATCTCTTAGCTTTTTTTTTTTTTTTTTTGAGTTGGAGTCTTACTCCATTGCCCAGGCTGGAGTACCGTGGCACACTGACGGCCACCCCAGCGTCGACCTGCTAGGCTCTGATGATCCTTCCACCTCAGCCTTCCAAGTAGCCAGAACTACAGGCACGTGCTACCACGCCCAGCTAATTTTTTTTTTTTTTAACTGTAGAGACGAGGTCTCACGAAGTTGCCCAGGCTAGTCTCAAACCCACAGGCTCAGGCAATCCACTCGCCTTGGCCTCCCAAAGTGCTGGGATTACAGGCTGAGCGCCCAAGCCCGGTCTCTTAACTTTTTTTTTAAGCCGGGCACAGTGGCTCATGTCTCTCTACAATAATCAAAAAAATTAGCCGGGCGTGGTGGCATGCGTCTGTGGTTCCAGCTACTTAGAAGGCTAAGGCAGAAGGATCACCTCAGCCCAGCAGGTCAAGGCTGCGGTGGCCATGAGCATGCCACACCACTACAGCCTGGGTGATAGAGTGAGACTCTGACTCAAAAAAAAAAGAAAAAAAAAATTTTTGAAGTATAAGCTTTATTCTGAGATAGGTTAAGACACACAAGAAATTTCAAAAGTAGTCCAAAGTTCCTGTGTACCCTTCACCCAGGTTACCTCATTGTCATGCATAACCATACTCCATTGTCAAAATCAGGAAATTGACATTGATACAATACTAACTACATTAGGAAGTTTGAATTTCACTGGCTTTTTTTTTTTTTTTTTTGAGTTGGAGTCTCGCTCTGTTGCCCAGACTGGAGTGCAGTGGCTGCTCCAGGCCACCACAGCCTCGACCTGCTGGGCTCCAGCGATCCTTCCGCCTCCAGCGATCCTTCCGCCTCCAGCGATCCTTCCGCCTCAGCCTTCCAAGTAACTGGAACTACAGGTACGTGCTACCATGCCCAGCTCTTTTTTTGATTTATTGTAGAGATGAGGTCTAACCAAGCTGCCCAGGCAGGTCTCGAACCCACGGGCTCAGGCAATCCACTCAGCTCAGCCTCCCAAGGCGTGGGATTACAGCCTGGGCAACTTGGTGAGACCTTGTCTCTACAATAAATCAAAAATTAGCTGGGTGTGGTAGCACGCGCCTGTAGTTCTGTTACTTGGAAGGCTGACGTGGAAAGATTGCCCAAGCTCAGCAGGTCGACGCTGGGGTGGCTGTGAATGTGCCACTGCACTCCAGCCTGGGCGATGGAGTGAGACTTCAACTCAAAAAAAAAAGAAAAGAAAAGAAATTTTATCACACGTGTGATATTTGAATAACCATCACCAAATCAGGATACAGAACTGTTCATTGTCACAAAGAAAATCCCTGTGTTGTTCCTTCATGTCACACACAGTGCTAACTCCTGGCAACCATGATCTGGTCTCTATCACCATAGTTTTTTTCACTTAGAGAATATAAGATAAATGGAGTCATGTAATCTTGAGATTGGCTTTTTCCCCCTCAGCACAGTGCTCCTGAGATTTATCCAAGTTGTTGAGCGTGTCAGCAGTCTGTTCCTTTTTCTTTCTAAGCAGTATGTCCTCCATTGGACTGTGCTACAATTGATCAGTTCACTTGGTGCAGGACATCTGGTTACCTTTCTTTCCAACTAATTAATTAATTTCTTTATCTACCTGCCAACTTTGGTTGGGTTTACTTTCTTCTCTTATCAGTTTCTTGAATCAAATTCCTGTTATCTTTTTCTTTGAACTGTTTTTTGTTTGTTTGTTTGTTTCTTTTTTGAGTTGGAGTCTCATTTTGCCACCTAGTCTGGAGGGCCGTGGCATACTCCTGGCCACCGCAGCTCAGGTGATCCTTCTGCCTCAGCCTTCCAAGTAGCTGGAACTATAGGCACATGCCACCAAGCCCAGCTAATTTTTTGATTTATTGTAGAGAGGAGGTCTTGCCAATTTGCCCAGGCTGGTCTCAAACCTGCGGACTGGTCTCAAACCTGTGGGCTCAAGCAATCCTCTCACCTCAGTCTCCCAAAGTGCTAGGATGATAGGCATGAGCCACTGTACCCAGCCTGCACTGTTTTTTAAAATAACTTTACAGAAAACTTAAGAGATTTTATAGAAAGTTACTGTTTCAAAAAATTTATTTAACTTCCCCTAATGTTAATGTCTGACATCTGTTAAAACTAAAAATTAGCCGGGAACAGTGGCTCATGTCTGTAATCCTCGCACTTTGGGAGTCGGAGGTGAGAGAATTGCCTGAGTCCAGGGGTTCAAGACCAGCCTTGGCAACTTGGTGAGACCTCATCTCTATAATAAATTAAAAATTTAGCTGGGCATTGTGGCGCATGCCTGTAGTTCCAGCTACTTGGAAGGCTGAGACAGAAGGATCACCTGAGCCCAGTAGGCTGCAGTGGCCATGAGTGTACCACTGCACTCCATTCAGCCTGGGTGACAGAGTGAGACACCGACTCAAAATAAATAAATAAATAATAAAAAGTGTGTCTCTCTAGTAAGCAGCATGTAGTTAGATTTTTTTTTCCTCTTAATTTTGCAATCTTTTGCTTCTAATTGAAAATCTAGGCTAGGCATGGTGGCTCACACCTATAATCCCAGCTCTTTGGGAGGCCGAAGTAAGAGGATTGCCTGGTCCCATGGGTTTGAGGCCAGCCAAGGCAAGTTGGAGTGACCTCATCTCTACAATAAATCAAAAAATTAGCTGGGCGTGGTGGTGTGCACCTGTAGTCCCATCTACTTGGAAGGCTGAGGCGTAAGGATCACCTGAGCCCAGCAGGTCGAGGCTGTGGAGGCCATGAGCGTGCAACTGCACTCCAGCCTGGGTGACAGAGTAAGACTCTGACTCAAAAAAAAGAGAGAGAAAATCTAGTTTTTTAATATTTAATATAATTGATGATATCATAGGTATGTTTGTGTTCAAATCCATCTTCCTCTTCACTTTATATTTATCCCACCTGCTATGTTTTCTTGTCTTCTTTTACATTGATGTTTTGGTTTTTTTTTTTTTTTGAGTAGGAATCTTACTCTGTCGCCCAGGCTGCAGTGCCATGGCACACTCATGGCCATCCCAGTGTCGACCTGCTAGGCTCCAGCTATCCTTCTGCCTCAGCCTTCCAAGTAGCTGGAACTTCAGGCACACACTACAACACCTGGCTAAATTTTTTATTTATTGTAGAAACAAGCTGTTGCCAAGGTGCCCGGGCTGGTCAAACCTGCAGGCTCAAGCACTCTACTCGCCTCAGCCTGCCAAAGTGCTGGGATTACAAGCTGAGTCAGCGAACCTGGCCCTTTTTTTATTCTTTTAGTAGTTACCCTAGAATTAAAACCCACATCTTTGAACTATTATAGGATTATGTCTTTTTTTTTGAGTCGGAATCTCACTCTGCTACCCACGCTGGATTACAGTGGCATACTCATGGCCACCGTAACCTCGACCTACTGGGCCCAGGTGATCCTTCCACTTCAACTTTCCAAATAGCTGGAACTACAGATGTACGCCACCATGCCCAGCTAATTTTTTTAATTTATTGTAAAGATGAGATCTCGCCAAGCTGCCCATGCTGGTCTCGAACCCCTGGGCTTAAGCAATCCTTTCACCTCCACCTTCCAAAGTGCTGGGATTGTAGACATAAGCCACCATGGGCAGCCTAAATTGGTCTTTTTACTGCTTCCTGAACAACACAAAGATATTATTGTCATGTTATTTTAATTTTATAAATATTTAAAACTCCACAAGACATTACTATTGCTGCTATTATTATTATTCAATGAATATTCATTTAGATTTACAATTTATTTATACTTCCAATTGATCCTCATACCTTTCTGCACCTCTGAGCTTCTAAGGGGGATCGTTTTCATTTTATCTGAAGAACATCATGTGTTACGTGCCTACTGGCCATGAATTCCCTCAATGTTTATTCTAGTATGTTGAGGTTTTTTTCTGTTTCATTTTTGTTCTTCCAGAGACAGTCTCACTTTGCTGCTCCAGATAAAGTACAGTGGCACGATCATAGCTCAATGTAGCCTTCAACTCCTGGGCTCAAGTGATCCTCTTGCCACAGCTGCCTCGGCCTCCCGAGTAGCTGAGACTAAAGGTGAGTACCATCACACCTAGCTTATTTTTCTTGCATTTTTTTGTATAGACAGGGTCTTGCTCTGTTGCCCAGGCTGGCCTTGAACTCCCGGCCTCAAGCAATTCTGCCTCTGCCTCCAAAATTGCTGGGATTATAGACATGAGGCCCACACCCTGCTCTACCTTAGTTTTTCTTTCTTCTTTTTTTTTTAAATAGGGGAAAGCGCGAACACAGTCCCTCACTACCACAAATTATGCAGTCAAGTTTCCTACATTTGGGGAAATCTCAGGGGTCAGCACATCTGGAGTGCAATGGATAAACCCCGCCCTGGGATAGCCAGCTTTGTGCTCATGGTATCTCCCCTATCAGGTAAATATACTTTAGTTTTTCATCTCAGCCATTCTGGAAGGTGTGAAGTATTATGTCTAATGAAGTTGAATTTTATTTCCTCAAAGGCAATGTGTTGAGTCCCTCTTATGTCTATCAGCCACTGGCTCTCCTTCCTTTGTGAAATGTCAGTCAAGTCTTTGGCCTGCTTTCTGACTGGGTTTTTTCCTATTGATTCTTAGGAATACTTCTGTGTAATGGATATGAGTCCTTTGTTAGTTATACATATTGCAAATGTCTTCTCCAGATTTGTGGACTGCCTTTTCTCTCTCTCTTTTTTCTTCTTTGAGTTGGGGTATCACTCTGTCACCCAGGCTGGAATGCAGTGGCATACTCATGGCCACCGCAGCCTCGACCTGCTAGGCTCAGGTGATCCTTCTGCCTCAGTCTTCCAAGTAGCTGGAACTACAGGCACACGCCACCACACCCAGCTAATTTTTTGATGTATTGTAGAGACAAGGTCTCGCCATGTGTCCCAGGCTGGTCTCAAACCCCTGGACTCAGGCAATCCTCTCACCTCCACCTCCCAAAGTACTGGGATTATAGGTGTGAGCTTCTACATCTGGAGAACAGCTTCTGCATCCTTGATTTTATTTTTTTATTTTTTGTTTCTATTTTTTTCAATTAGAAAATGTAGTTTATTTAGAAAGTAAATTAGAGAGAGAGAGAGAGGAGATTCACCTCACCAAGATAGGGGAAGGGGCCAAAGCTTAGGAAACGTGGGAGCAGCCATAGCTCAAAGAATACATGGCTAGACTATAGCTTAGCAAGACAATTGAGAATCCTTGATTTTAATTTAGTCCAATTTCTCAATCTTCTGTCTTGTGATTGCTATCTTTTGTGTCCTACTTGAGGAATTTCGCCTATTCCAGGTATTCTCTTATCTTATGTTTTACAGGCTTCGTTGTTTACCAGACACATTTAGATCTACAATCCACCTGGGATTGAGTTTTACACTTGGTGTGAGGTAGAGTTCAAGATTCTTTACTTTTCACATGATTTTCCAAATGGCCCAGTATCATTTATTATCAAGGTTGTCAAGGCTGGGTTCAGTCACTCAGCCTGTAATCCTAGCACTTTGGGAGGCCAAGGTGAGAGGATTGCCTGAGTCCAGGGTTTCGAGACCAGCCTGGGCAACTTGGTGAGATCTCATGTCTCCAATAAATAAAAAATTAACTGGGCATGGTAGTTCCAGCTACTTGGAAGGCTGAGATGGAAGGATCACCGGAGCCCAGCAGGTGGAGGCTGCGGTGGCTGGGAGCATGCTACTGCACTCCAGTCTGGGC
>NW_007248084.1:298824-299677 GCF_000164805.1 Carlito syrichta | reverse complement strand
TTTTGAGTTGGGGTCTCACTTTGTTGCTCATGCTGGAGTGCAGTGGCACACTCACAGCACACCTCAGCCTTGATTTTCTGGGCTCAGGCAATCCTTCTGCCTCAGTCTCCCAGCTAGCTGGAACTGCAGGCGCATACCACCACACCTGGCTAATTTTTTTTTTGCTTTTTGTAGAGATGAAGTCTCACTATGTTGCCTAGGCTAGTCTCAAACTCCTGGGCTCAAGCAATTCTCTCACCTTGGCCTCCCGAAGGGCTAAGATTATAGGCGTGAGCTACCACATCTGGTCCCACCTAATAGGTTTCTATGTATCTGTGGATCTGTTTGTGAATTTTATATCCTGTTCTAGTGGTCAATCCTCACACCAAAGCTGCTCTGTCTTAATTATTGGAGCTTTATCATAGATCTTGATATCTGGTTGTTTTCTTCTTCCTCAAGAAGAAGCTATTTTTAGTCCTTTGAAGTTTTTCAGTCAGTTTACCAATTACAAAAAAAAGACCAGTCACGGTGGCTCAGCCTGTAATCCCAGCACTTTGGGAGGTCAAGATGAGAGGATTGCCTGAGCCTGGGGGTTTGAGACCAGCCTGGGCAATGTGGTGAGACCTGATCTCTACAATAAATCACACACAAAAAAAACTAGCCAGGCATGGTGGCCTGTGTCTGTGGTTTCAGCTTCTTGAAAGGCTGAGGCAGAGAGGTCATCTGAGCTCAGCAGGTCAAGGCTGCGGTGGCCCTGAGCATGCCACTGCACTCCAGCCTGGGCAAAAAGAGTGAGACTCCAACTCACAAAAATAAAAACTTAGTGGGATTTTTTTTTTTTTTTTAGTTGGAGTCTCACTCCGTCGCCCAGACT
>NW_007248084.1:295676-298567 GCF_000164805.1 Carlito syrichta | reverse complement strand
GCCGCTCCTGGCCACTGCAGCTGCGACCTGCTGGGCTCCGGTGATCCTTCCGTCTCAGCCTTCCATGTAGCTGGAACTACAGGCGCATGCTACCACACTCAGCTAATTTTTTTGATTTATTGTAGAGATGAGGTCTCACCAAGTTGCCCAGGCGGGTCTCGAACCCACGGGCTCAGGCAATCCACTCATCTCAGCCTCCCAAGGCATGGGATTACTGGCTGAGCCACCAAGCCCGGCTGGGATTTTTTTTATTCAGATTACATTATTACAATTTAGATAAATTTTAGGGAACTGACATCTTTATGATATTGAGTCTTTTAATCCATAGCCATGGCATATCCCTTTATTTACTGATGTCTTTAATTTTTTTGGTAATTTTTTGTAGCTTTCTATGTAGACAACTTGCACATTTAAAAAAATTTTTCCAGCCGGGCTCAGTTTTCTTTGTGAAAATGTTTTAAGTTATAGGTTCAATTTCTTTCTTTCTTTCTTTCTTTTTTTTGAATTGGAAACTCACTCTTGTCGCCTAGGCTGGAGTGCAGTGGCATGCTCACAGCCTCCGCAGCCTCGATCTGTGCACTCCCAAAGTGCTGGGATGATAGGCGTGAGTGAGGATTGTCTGAGTCTGGGGATTTGAGACCAGCCTGGGCAACTTGGTGAGACCTCATCTCTACAATAAACCAATTAGCTGGGCATGGTGATGCGTGCCCGTAGTTCCAACTTCTTTGAAGGCTGAGGTGGAAAGATTGCCTGAGCCCAGCAGGTTGAGGCTGCAGTGGCCGTGAACGTGCCACTGCACTCCAACCTGAGTAACAGAGTGAGACTGTGACTCAAAAATAATAATAATAACCATAAGGAGGGGTTGTAGCTGGGTGCAGTGGCTCACACCTGTAATCCCAGTTCTTTGGGAGGCAAAGGAAAGAAGATTGCCTGAGTCAATGGGTTCAAGACCAGCCTGGGAAACTTAGAGAGACCTTGTCTCTACAATAAATCCAAAAATTAGCTGGGCATGGTGGCACACGCCTGTGGTTCCAGCTATTTGAAAGACTGCAGTGCCGGGCTCGGTGGCTCAGCCTGTAATCCCGCGCCTTTGGGAGGCTGAGGTGAGTGGATTGCCTGAGCCCGCGGGTTCGACCCGCCTGGGCAGCAAGACCTCATCTCTACAATAAATCAAAAAATTAGCCAGGCATGGTGGCATGTGCCTGTGGTTCCAGCTACTTGAAGGGCTGAGGTGGAAGGATCACCAGAGCCCAGCAGGTCGAGGCTGTGATGACTGTGAGCATGCCACTACACTGCAGCCTGGGCAACAGAGTGAGACTCCAACTCAAAAAAAAAAAAAGAAAGACTGCAGTGACCGTGAGTGTGTTACTACACTGCAGCCTGGGCAACAGTGAGACTCCAACTCAAAAAAGAAAAAAAAAAAGAAATCATCACACTGTTTTCCATAGAGGTTGGACTAGTTTGCACTCACACCAATAGTGGGATTCCCTTTTCTCTGCATCAATAGTGGGATTCCCTTTTCTCTGCATCCTTGTCAGCATCTGTTGTTTTTTTAATTTATTAATGATGGCCATCCTTACTGACATTAGGTGGTATCTCAATGTAGTGTTGATTTGCATTTCTCTGATGATTAGTAAGGCTGTAAATTTTGCTCTTAATCTTTATTATTTTCTTGGGTTTAATTTGCTGTTTTTTCTAATTCCTTGGGACTGGTTCTTAGGCCACAGGCTATTAGCCTATATACACATTTAAAGCTATACTTTTTTTTTGTTAGATATGACTTTAGCTATCCCATAGGAAAATATGTTATATTTTTATTATCATTCAGTTCAACACGTTTTCAAATTTTCTTGTTTTTCTTTTTCTTTTTTTTTCAGTCAGAGTCTCACTCTGTTGCCCAGGCTGGAGTGCAGTTGCACACTCATGGCCACTGAAGCCTCGACCTGTTGGGCTCAAGCAATCCTTCCACCTTAGCCTTCCAAGTAGCTGGAACCACAGGCGCATACCACCACGCCACCACGCCCAGCTAATTTTTTGATTTATTGTAGAGATGAGGCCTCCCCAAGTTGCCCAGGCTTGTCTTGAACCCTGAGCTCAGTCAATCCTCTTGCTTCTGCTTCTCAAAGTGCTGGAATTAGAGGTGTGAGCTACCACACATGGCTCCAATTATCATTGTGACTTTTTTCTTTGACTGATGGGTTATTCAGAAATACACTGATTAATTTCCAGACATTTGGGGCTTTTGTAGCTTTCCCTTTGTTATTGGTTTCTAGCTTAATTCTGCTGTGTATAGGGAATATTTTCTATGTGATTTCAACTCTTCAAAATTAGTTGATATTTGTTTTATGACTCATCACAGTTAATTTTAGTAAATATTCTTTTTTTCCCCCCTCTACCTGACCTCTTGGGCTCAGGCAATGAAAGCTCAGCCTCCCAAGTAGCTGGGACTGTAGGCTGGTGCCACTACGCCCAGCTAGTTTTTTAATTTTTTTGTAAAGACAGCTCTCACTTTGTTGTTCAAGCTGGTCTCAAACTCCTGAGCTCAAGCAATCCTCCTACCTCGGCCTCCCAAAGTGCTGGGATTACAGGTGTCAGTGGCTGCACCTGGCCAAATGTTCTTATACACTTGAAAAAAATGTATAATTTGCAGCTGTAGGGTTCAGTATTCTATACGGGTCTATGAGGTCAGTTTATCAGAAGTGTTTACATTGTCTATATGCCTCCTGATTTTTCTAGTATGCTTGTTCTGTTATTTAGTCCGAAACTCCCACTATGACTGTTGATTTTTTCTATTTCTCCTTGTGTGTCTGTCATTTTCTTTTTTTTTTCTTTTCTTTTTTTTTTTTGAGTTGGAGTCTCACTCTGTCGCCCAGACTGGAGTGCACTGGCTG
>NW_007248084.1:287890-295260 GCF_000164805.1 Carlito syrichta | reverse complement strand
CAAGACCTTGTCTCTACAATAAATCAAAAACTTAGCCAGGCATGGTGGCACATGCCTGTAATTCCAGCTACTTGGAAGGCTGAGGCAGAAGGATCGCCTGAGCCCAGTAGGTTGAGGCTGCAGTGGCCATGAGTGTGCCACTGCTCTCCAGCCTGGGTGACAGAGTGAGACTGACTCAAAAAATAAAAACAAAAATTAATTTTGAGGTCATCCTATGTTATGAGATGCACAAAAATTTGAATTGTTATATCTTCCTGGTCTAGTGACCCTTTTTATCACTATGAAATGTCTCTTGTCAACTCTGTTACTATTCATTTTTCATAAATTTGGCCCACTCTTTGGCTTTTTTTATTCTTTTGTAGAGTTTCTTCAAATTGTCTGGATTCTAATATTTGACTGTTGTATATATAGGTTACAAGTATTTTCTCCCTGTTTTTTTTTCTAGATTAGAAAATATGGTTTATTTAAAAAGTACACTGGAGAGAGAGAGCGAAAGAGGGGATTCACCTCCCAAAAGGAGAGGCAGTGGCCAAACTTAAGAAAACATGGCCTGACCAAAGCACATAGAGCACATGGCCACACTGTAGCTTAGCAAGGAAATGGCTTCTCCCTGTTTATTATTATATACTTTTTCTTCTTCTTTTTTTTTTTGAGTTAGAGTCTCACTCTGTCGCCCAGACTGGAGTGCAGTGGCCGCTCCCGGCCACCGCAGCCTCGACCTGCTGGGCTCTGGCGATCCTTCCGCCTCAGCCTTCCAAGTAGCTGGAACTACAGGCGCGCGCTACCACGCCTGGCTAATTTTTTGATTTGTTGTAGAGATGAGGTCTCGTCAAGTTGCCCAGGCCAGTCTCCAACCCGCGGGCTCAGGCAGTCCACTCACCTCAGCCTCCCAAAGCGCGGGATTACAGGCTGAGCCACCGAGCTCGGCTTTTTATTATATTTTAACTTTGTTAAACGTATTCCTAAGACTGTTATAGTTTTTTTGCTATCATAAACCAAATACTTTTTTCCTGTATTTTAAAAGTGGTTATTTCAGTTCAGAAGTCTGTTAACTGTTTCAGGTGGTTTATGCTGCTTCATGTTGTTGAATACAAATACCAATAAAATTAAAAAATTAAACAGACCGCCAAGCTATAGCTCCCCAAGTAGCTCATGCAAACCACCACACCCTGTTTCAGCATTAACTTTTGTAGAGGTATTTTAATAAATTCATAATGTAGAGTTTGGAACAAAAAATGATACTATTACTTTTGGTATAACACATAGCCCTCCCTGGTGAAAAAGGTTGAACAAGTTTGACAAGCTGGACATGGTGGCTCAAGTCTGTAATCCCAACACTTTGGGAGGTGGAGGTGAGAGGATTGCCTGAGCCCAGGGCTTAGAGACCAGCCTAAGCAACTTGGCAAGACCTCATCTCTACCATAAATCAAAAAATTAGCTGGGCATGATGGCTCATGCCTGTAGTTCCAGCTACTTGGAAGGCTGAAGTGGGAGGATCGCCTGAGCCCAGCAGGTCAAGGCTACTATGTCTGTGAGCGTACTACTGTGCTCCAGTGTGGTTGACAAAGTGACTCAAACTCAAAAAAGAAGAAAAAAGTTTGATAAGAGACCAGAGATTCATTGAGGCAGGACATAGGAACACAGAGGGCCTTAATGTTAGTGCCTCTGGAGCCACACAGGCCTAGGCTGGTTTCCCCCTCTGCCACATCCTGGCTGTGTGACTGGCAAACCAATTCACCTCACTGAGCTTTACCTCCTTCATCTGTAAAATAGGCTATTAGCACTTCAGTAGTGTGTTTTGAGGCTTAAGTGGGAGAATTCAGGGCAGACATTAGCATAGTGCCTGGCATACTGTGATCCTCATTGAGTGGTGGCTAGTGTGATGATTGTGAACTTTGCTCCAGGGTTTTCCAAGACCCCCCCAACTTTACCCACTATCCAAAAGTCCCAAGGTGTCACCTGATGAGCCCCAGGGTGGTGCTGACACTCTCCTCTGACAATACCTGATAGGTGACCAGAGAGTCTTATCTCAGCTGGCCTGTTGCTGAGGACAACAGAACTGAAGAGATAAGACACTGGGCCCAGTGGGTGCAGTTTTAAAAATCTGAAGAGTCACACTCAAGGTGGGTGACATATCTCACTGCAGCAAGGCAGCGTTCCAGGAAGTGGAGGGACAGTGGGAAGAGCTGGGGCTTTCGGCACCTGGTGCTGGTCCTGAGGCACTCTGACATCCCTGTCTCCCTCAGAGCACAAGTCCAAGTTCTACAAGCCCGCGAGCGCCATTTGATCCCCGCCCCTCTCAGTTCCCTCCCCTTACCCACCCCTCCAGCAGCAGTGGCCCCCTTGCTGCTTCTAGGATACTCAACACACTGCCGCCTTGGGCTCTTCTGGCCTTGCAGGTCCCTCCACCTGCAACACTCACTCCTAACTTCCTTCAAGGCCTTGTCCAAAGTCACCTCAGCGAGGCCACCGTCATCACAAGACTTACACAGATGGCCACACCATCACCCACGCCTGGTCCCGACAGCTGGCCCCTCCGGACTTTGCACGAAGCCCCTTCCAACACACTATATGCTCACTTCTCCGCTTTTTCATTTTCTCACGCCCTTAGAATGTCAGGTGGGCGTTTTTCTTTTGTTTGTTTGTTTGTTTGAGTAGGAGTCTCAGTCCATCGCCCAGGCTGGAATGCAGTGGCACACTCATGGCCACCGCAGCCTTGACCTGCCAGGCTCAGGTGATCCTTCTGCCTCAGCCTTCCAAGTAGCTGGAACTAGAGGCACGTGCCACCACACTTGGAAAATTTTTTGACTTACTGTAGAGATGAAGCCTCGCCGAATTGCCCAGACTGGTCTTGAACCCCTGAGCTCAGGCAATCCTCTCACCTCGGCCTCCCAAAATGCTGAGATTACTGGCTTCAGCCACTGTGCCCAGCTTGGGTGGGCATTTTTATCTGTTTTTGCTCATGGCTGTGTCCTAGCATCTAAAATGACACGTGGTACACAGTAGGCACTCACTGGTTGATCTTGACGGGACAGTTCTTATTCACAAGGAGATTGTAGTTATCTGGAAAAGCAAAAGAGGCCAGGTGCAGTGACTCATGTCTATAATTCCAGCACTTTGGGAGGCCAAGGTGAGAGGATTGGCTGAGCCCACACAGGCTGGAGACCAGCCCAGGCAACTTGGCGAGACCTTATCTCTACAATAAATCAAAAAAAATAGGCACAGTAGCGCACACCTGTAGTTCCAGCTACTTGGGAGGCTGAGGTGGAAGGATCACCTGAACCCAGCAGGTTGATGCCGGGGTGGCCATGAGTGTGCCACTGTACTCCAGCCTGGGTGACAGAGTGAGACTCCAACTCACAAAAATAAATAAATAAATAAGAAAACAAACAAAAAAATGCATATAAAGCAATTAGTACCACAGAGAAACTTTGACTTCTTAAACTTTTGAGTTAAAATTTATCATGTTTCCCATGATAAGACTAAGCAAGGCTGGGCGGGGTGGCTCACGCCTATAATCCCAGCACTTTGGGAGACCGAGGTGAGTGGATTGCCTGAGCCCACAGGTTGAGGCTGCCTGAGTCTTGAAGGGATCGCCTGAGTCCAGCAGGTCGAGGCTGCAGTGGCCGTGAGCGTGCCACTGCACTCCAGTCTGGGCAACAGAGTGAGACTCCAACTCAAAAAAAAAACACCAAACAACTAAGCATACTCATTGCAGAGAGTGAGGAAGAATAGAGAAACAAAATCATCTGTGTTCTAATCAAGCATAAATAACCACTGGCCAAGTTTGTTTATTTATTTAAGAGTTGTGGGGTACAAGTGAGCATTTGCTACATAAGTGCATGCAGGCGAAGTTTGGGCTTCCAGCTAGCCCTCACTCTCTCCAGTAGTGGACTAAATATCCATTGTGTTGTCACATGCCCCAATTCCTCCACCCTCCCTCCCTCCCCTAGCAGGGCCCAGCAACTGCTAATCCCACTCTTGTGCTAATGTGACTAGTGTTCAGGGCCCGCTTATGAGTGAGAACATGCAGTATTCAGTTCTTTGTTTTGCTTTGTTTTTTGAGTTGGAGTCCAGGCTGGCTCAGTGATATGCTCACAGGCACCCCAGCGTTGACCTACTGGGCTCCGGCGATCCTTTCACCTTAACCTTCCTTCCAAGTAGCCGGAACTACAAGCACGCTATACCACGCCCGGCTAATTTTTTATTTATTGTAGAGATGAGGTCTCGCCAAGTTGGTCGAGTGGGTCTCGAACCCACAGGTTCAGGCAATCCACTCACCTCGTCCTCCCAAAGCGCTGGGATTACAGGCTGAGCCACCAAGCCAGACCGGGTTGTTTTTTCCTTTCAGTTTGTTTGAGATCCTTGTAGATCCTTGAAGTTAGACCTTTGTCAGATGCATAACTTGTAAATATTTTTTCCTGTTCCGTGGGTTGTCTCTTTACTCTCTTGATGGTTTCTTTTGCTGTGCAAAAGCTTTTTAGTTTGATGAGGTCCCACCTGTCTATCTTTTACGTAACCTTTGCTTTTGGGGACCTGGTCATGAATTTATTGCCTACTCCAATGTTCAAAAGAGTGCTTTCTACGTTCTCTTTTTTGTTTGTTTTTGTTTTGTTTTTTTGAGTTGGAGTGTCACTCTGTCGCCCAGACTGGAGTGCAATGACCGCTTCTGGCCACCGCAGCCTCGACCTGCTGGGCTCCTGCGATCCTTCCGCCTCAGTCTTCCAAGTAGCTGGAAATACAGGTGCGCTCTACCACGCCCAGCTAGTTTTTGATTTATTGTAGAGATGAGATCTTGCCAAGTTGCCCAAGCGGGTCTCAAACCTGTGGGCTCAGGCAATCTACTCACCTCAGCCTCCCAAAGGCACGGGATTACAGGCTGAGTCACTGAGCCCGGCCTTCTTTTTTTTTTTTGAGTCAGAGTCTCACTCTGTCACCCAGGCTGGAGGGCAGAGGCATGCTCCCGGCAACCACAGCCTCGACCTGCTGTGCTCAAGCAATCCTTCCGTCCCAGCCTTTCAAGTAGCTGGAACTACAGGCACGTGCCACCACACCTGGCTAATTTTTTGATTTATTGTAGAGATAAGGTCTTGCCAAGTTGCCCGGGCTGATCTCGAACTCAGACTCTCAAAGTGCTGGGATGATAGACGTGAGCCACTATGCCCAGCCTCTATATTTTCTTCTAGAATCCTTATAGTTTGAGGTTTTACATTTAGGTCCTTATTCCATTTTGAGTTAATTTTTGTTTATGGTGATAGGTAGGGGTCCAGTTTCATTCTTTTGCATGTGGCTAGCCAGTTTTCCCAGCACCATTTGCTAAATATGATCTCCTTTCCCCAAAGATTGCTGTTGGTGGCTTTGTCAAAGTGAGTTGGTTAAGGGATTGTATTTTTTTTTGTCTTTTTTTTTCTTTTCTAAGGGACTGTATTTTTACTTCCAGAATCTCTGTCCTGTTCCATTGGTCTGTGTGTCTATTTTTGTACCAGTACCAGGCTGTTTTGGTTGCTGTAACCTTGTAGTAAAGTTTAACTTCTGGAAGTGTGATACCTCCCACTTTATTCCTTTTGCTCAAGGTTGTTTTGGCTACTCATGCTCCTTTTTGTTTCCATATGCATTTCTGTATTGTTGTTTCCTGGTCTGTGAAAAATAATGTTGGTAATTTGATGATTATAGCATTGAATCTGTAGATTGCCTTGGGTAAGATGGACATCTTGACAATTTTGATTCTTCTAATCCTTGAGCATGGGATGTTTTGCATTTCTTTTTTTGGTTGTTTTTTTTTTTTTTGAGTTGGAGTCTCACTCTGTCGCCCAGACTGGAGTGCAGTGACCGCTCCCGGCCACCGCAGCCTCCACCTGCTGGGCCGGCGATCCTTCCGCCTCAGCCTTTCGAGTAGCCGGAATTACAGGCGCGCGCTATCACGCCCGGGTGATTTTTGATTTATTGTAGAGATGAGGTCTCGCCAAGTTGCCCAGGCGGGTCTCGAACCCGCGGGCTCTGGCAATCCACTCACCTCAGCCTCCCAAGGCGTGGGATTACAGGCTGAGCCACCGAGCCCGGCTTGTTTTGCATTTCTTTGTGTCATCCTTGGTTTCTTTGAGCAGTGTTCTATAGTTCTTGCTCTAAAGGTCTATCATTGTTTTGATTAGGTGGATGCCAAGGTATTTCTTTTTTGTCTGTGTGTGGCTATTGTGAATGGGATTGTGCTTTTCATTTGGTTCTCTGTCTTCTTGTTGGTGTATATAAATGTAACTATCTTTTGCCCATTGATCTTGTAACCCGAGACTTTACCAAAGTCATTTATCAGTACAAGGAAGCTTTTGACAAACTCCTTAGGGTTTTCTAGGTATAGAATCATATTGTCCACAAAGAGGGATAGTTTAACTTCCTCTTTTCCTATTTGGATACCCCTGACTTCCTTCTCTTGCCAGATTGCTCTGGCTAGGACTTCCAGCACTATGTTGAATAGGAGAGAGGTGAGCGTGGGCATCCTTGTCTTCTTCTAGTTCTTGAGGGACTGCTTCCAGCTTCTGCCCATTGAGCAAAATGTTGGCTGCGAGTTTGTTATAGATGACTCTTATTATTGTCTTGAGGAATGTTCCTTCTATGACTAGGTGTTCTTTTTTTTTTTATTTTGAGTTGGAGTCTCACTCGGTCGCCCAGACTGTAGTGCAGTGGCCGCTCCCGGCCACCGCAGCCTCGCCTGCTGGGCTCCAGGACTCCAGCGATCCTTCCACCTCAGCCTTCCGAGTAGCCGGAATTACAGGCATGCGCTACCACGCCCGGCTGATTTTTTGATTGATTGTAGAGATGAGGTCTCGCTGCCCCGGCGGGTCTTGAACCCGCGGGCTCAAGCAATCCACTCACCTCAGCCTCCCAAAGGCACGGGATTACAGGCTGAGCCACCGACCCCGGGTGATTATGTAAATGTTTAACAATAAGGGGCAAAATAAATTATTGTCCATTCATACAGCACAATGCTAGCAGCCATTAAAATAAAGTGGTTGTGTGGTTATTAACATAAAATTCCATCATGATATATTTTTACTAGAAAAAAAAGCAGATCATAAAATAGCTTGTAGAGTATAATCCTATCTTTATGTATTTATAAATGCATGCAGAAAAATATCTGGGTAATTATACATTACAAGTTAACAATAAAGATCTCTAAGTGACAAGAATTTCATTTTTTTAATTCTTGCTCTTTTTCTGATTTTTATTATAATAAATATTTAGTATCAGAAAAAAAGTTCTCTGAAAATAATTAATCAGTGTATATCTAAAGGTGATTCTCAGTCTTTCTCATTTCCAATTTTCTACTATAAACATATCCTACTTGTGTAAATAACGGGAAAATGAAAAATAAAAAA
>NW_007248084.1:285428-287870 GCF_000164805.1 Carlito syrichta | reverse complement strand
CTTCCACCTCAGCCTTCCGAGTAGCCGGAATTACAGGCATGCGCTACCATGCCCGGCTGATTTTTTGATTGATTGTAGAGATAAGGTCTCGCTGCCCAGGCGGGTCTTGAACCCGCGGGCTCAGGCAATCCACTCACCTCAGCCTCCCAAAGGTGCGGGATTACAGACTGAGCCACCGAGCCCAGTTTATGGCTAGGTGTTCTAAGGTTTTTTATCAAGAGGGGATGCTGGATTTTGTCAAATGCTTTTTCTGCATCTAATGAGATAATCATGTGGTTCTTGGTTTGACATCTGTTAATGTGCTGATTTACGTTTATGGTCTTGTGAATGTTGAACCAGCCCCGCATCCTGGGAATGAAGCCCATCTGATCATAGTGGGTAATCCTTGAAATGTGTTGCTGGATTTGATTTGCTAGAATCTTGTTGAGAATTTTTGCATCTGTGTTCATCAGGGAGAGATTGGCCTGTAATTCTCTTTCCTAAACTGGGTGTGGTGACTCATGCCTGCAATCCCAGCACTTTGGGAGGCAGAGGTGAGAGGATTGCCTGAGTCCACAGGTTCGAGACCAGCCTGGGCAACTTGGGGAGACCTCATCTCTACAATAAATCAAAAATTAGCTGGGCATGGTGGCGTAGGCCTGTAGTTCTAGCTACTTGGAAGGCTAAGGAGGAAGGATCGCCTGAGCCCAGCAGGTCAAGGTTGCAGTGGATGTGAGCATGCCACTGCACTCCAGCCTGGGTGACAGGGTGAGACTCCTACTCAAAAAAAAAAGAAAAAAAATTATTTTTCCTTCTTGGGTCTTTGCCAGGTTTGGGTATCAATATGTTGTTAGCTTCATAAAATGAGCTAGAGAGAATTCCGTCCTTCTCAATTACCTGGAATATTTCAGTAAGAGTGATATCAGCTCCTTCTATGTTTTGTGGAATTCAGCTGGGAAGCCATCTGGTCTAGGCTTTTTTGAGCAGGGTGGTTTTTTTCTTTTTCTTTTTTCTTTCTTTCTTTTTTTAATAACTGAGTCAATTTCCTGGATTGTTATTGGTCTATTTTGGGTTTCCTTTTTTTCTTGTTTCAACCTTGGGAGGTTGTGTAATACCAGAAAATCCTCCTTTTTTTTTTTTGTTTTGTTTTGTTTTGTTTTGTTTTGTTTGAGTTGGAGTCTCACTCTGTCGCCCAGACTGCAGTGCAGTGGCCACTCCCGGCCACCGCAGCCTCGACCTGCTGGGCTCCGGCGATCCTTCCGCCTCAGCCTTCCAAGTAGCTGGAACTACAGGCGCACACTACCACACCCGGCTAATTTTTTATTTATTGTAGAGATGAGGTCTCACCAAGTTGCCCAGGCGGGTCTCGAACCCACGGGCTCAGGCATTCCATTCACCTCAGCCTCCCAAAGGTGCGGGATTACAGGCTGAGCCACCAAGCCGGCCCCTCCATTTTTTAAAAAAGATTTTCTAGCCTATTTGCACACAGATGTTCATAGTAATCTCTGATAATCTTTTTAATTTCCTCAGGGTCAGTGATGACATCACCTTTTATGTTTCTTTTCTTTTTATTTTTTAGAGTCAAAATCTCACCCTGTTGCCCAGGCTAGAGTGCAGTGACACGCTCACGGCCACCGTAGCCTCTGTCTGCTGGGCTCAGGTGATCCTTCTGCCTCAGCCTTCCAGATAGGTGGAACTGCAGGCCTGTGCCACCACGCCCAGCTAATTTTTTGATTTATTGTATAGATGAGATCTCCCCCAAATTGCCCAGGCTTATCTCCAACCGGTGGGCTCAGACAATCCTCTCACTTTATCCTCCCAAAGTGGTGGGATTATAGGCATGAGCCACTACACCTGGCCACCTTTTATGCTCTAATTGTGTTTATTTGGACTTTCTCTTTTTTTTAGTCAATCTGGCCAGGAGTCCTTTAATCTTACTTATCCTTTCAAAGACCCAGCTTTTTGTCATGTTGATTTTTTTTTTTTTTTTTTTTTTTGAGTTGGAGTCTCTGTCACCCAGACTGGAGTGCAGTGGCCTCTCCCAGCCCCCGCAGCCTCGACCTGCGGGGCTCCAGCGATCCTTCTGCCTCAGCCTTCCAAGTAGCTGGAACTATAGGTGCGCGCTACCACACTCGGCTCATTTTTGATTTATTGTAGTGATGAGGTCTCGCCAATTTGCCCAGGCGGGTCTTAAACCTGCGGGCTCAGACAATCCACTCACCTCAGCCTCCCAAAGTGCGGGATTACAGGCTGAGCTACCGAGCCTGGCCATGTTGATTTTTTTAAATGTTTTTGTCTTCTATATGCTGTAATTGTGACTTTATTTTAATAATCTGTATTTTTCTACTGAAATTAGGATTTAGATTATCTTGTCTTTCCAGCTCCCTTAGGTGTGATGTTAGGTTATTTACTTGTGATCTTTCTATTTTCTTTCTTTCTTTTTTTTTTTTTTCCTGTACTTTT
>NW_007248084.1:282864-285408 GCF_000164805.1 Carlito syrichta | reverse complement strand
GCCCAGACTGGAGTGCAGTGCCGCTCCCGGCCACCGCAGCCTCGACCTGCTGGGTTCCAGTGATCCCTCCGCCTCAGCCTTCCGAGTAGCTGGAATTACAGGCATGTACTACCACGCCTGGCTAATTTTTTGATTTATTGTAGAGATGAGGTCTCGCCTGCCCAGGAGGGTCTCGAAACCACGGGCTCAGGCAATCCACTCACCTCAGCCTCCCAAAGGCATGGGATTACAGGCTGAGCCACCGAGCCCGGCTTTTTCTTTATTTTTAAAAAATTTTTTGGAGTCAAAGTGTCACCCTGTCGCCCAGACTGGAATACAGTGGCATGTGCACGGCTATCACAGCCTTAACCTACTAGGCTCAGGCAATCGGCCTCCTGAGTATCTAAGACTATAGGTGCGCACCACCATGCCTGGCACATTTTTTGATTTATTGCAAAGATGAGGTCTCCCCAAGTTGCCTAGACTGGTCTCAAATTCCTGGACTCAGGCAGTCCTCTCACCTCAGACTCCCAAAGTCTGGGACTACAGAGATGAGCCACTACACCTGTCCTGATCTTTGTTTTCTTTTTTTTTTTTTGAGTTGGAGTCTCATTCCGTCGCCCAGACTGGAGTGCAGTGGCCGCTCCCAGCCACCGCAGCCTCGACCTGCTGGGCTCCAGTGATCCTTCCGCCTCAACCTTCCAAGTAGCTGGAACTACAGGCGTGTGCTACCACGCCCGGCTAATTTTTTGATTTATTGTAGAGATGAGGTCTTACTGCCCAGGCGGGTCTCGAACCCGCGGGCTCAGGCAATCCACTCACCTCAGCCTCCCAAAGGTGCGGGATTACAGGCTGAGCCACCGTGCCCAGCTTCTTTGTTTTCTTGATGCGTGTATGCAATGTTATGAATTTTCCTCTCACCACTGCTTTCATGGCACCCCAGAGATTCTGATAAGATGTGTCTTTGTTTTCATTTGTTTCTAGTAATAATTTTATTTCTTTCTTAATTTCTTTGTTGACCCAGAAGTACTTCAGCAGCATGTTGTTTAGTGTCCATGTCTTTGTTTGTTTAGAAGAGATCTTGTTGGTGGCAATATTTATTTTTATTCTACTGTGACCTGAGAAGATGCATGGTATTATTTCAACCTTTTGACATTTGTTCACACTTGATTTATGGCTGAGAATGTGATCAATTTTGGAGTACGTTCTGTGTGCTGGTAAGAAGAATGTATACTCTGCAGTTGTTAGATGGAGTAGATGGAGTGTTCTGTAGATGTCTATTAAATTCATTTGGTCAAGTGTTGAGTTAAGGTTCCAGATCTCCTTGTTGGTTTTTTGCCTCAGTGATCTGTCTAGAGCAGTTAGTGGGTTATTGAAGTCTCCAACTATGATTGTGTGAGTGTCTACATCCTTTCTTAGCCTACTTAGTGGTTGTTTTTATAAAACCTATGCTCAGTCAGGTGCAGTGGCTCATGCCTGTAATCCCAGCACTTTGGGAGGCAGAGATGAGAGGATTACCTGAGTCCAGAGGTTCAAGACCAGCCTGGGCAACTTGGTGAAACCTCGTCTCTACAATAAATCAAAAAATTAGCCAGGCATGATGGCACGTGCCTGTGGTTCCAGCTACTTGAAATGCTGAGGTGGAAGGATCACCTGAGCCCAGCAGGTCAAGGATGTGGTGGCCGTGAGTATGCCATTGCACTTCAACCTGGGCAATAGAGTAAGACTCTGACAAAAACAAAAAACAAAACAAAAACCTGGTGTTGGGTGCATATATGTTTAAGATGGATATTTCTCGCTAGTGGATTGTGCCTTTTATCATTATGTAGTGTTCTCCCATGTCCTTTTTAAGTTTTGATGGTTTTAAATCTGCTTTGTCTGATATCAGAATAGCCACTTCTGCTCCTTTCTGCTTTCCATTTGCCTAAAAGGTCATTTTCCATCCTTTCACTTTTGAGCCTGTGGTTATCCTTTTCAGTGAGAAGCGAAGGCAGCAGAATGTTGGATCATGCTTCTTTATCCAGTTTGCCACACTATGCCTCTTCAGTGGTGCATTCAGTCCACTCATGTTCAAATTGATTATTGACATGAGAGTTTATCTCTATCATAGGATTCTTGAGGGGTAGCTTTGCTTCCTTTTTACTTTTATGTTTATTTATGTGTATATTTTCATTTTTGTGAATGATGTATGTTCGTGTTTTGCAGCCCAGAAACCTTCCCACACCCCACAACCCAGGAAGCAGTCTGGGTGTCTTTCATGTCCATCTTTCCCTGTTCAAGTCCAAGCTTAGCACTTGATTTGTTTTTTGTTTTGTTTTGTTTTGTTTGTTTGTTTGAGTTGGAGTCTCACTCTGTCACCCAGACTGGAGTGCAGTGGCTCTCCGGGCCACTGCAGCCTCGACCTGCTGGGCTCCAGCGATCCTTCCTGCCTCAGCCTTCCAAGTAGCTGGAACTACAGGTGCGCGCTACCATGCCCGGCTAATTTTTTTATTTATTGTAGAGACGAGGTCTTGCTAAGTTGCCCAGGTGGGTCTTGAACCCGCAGACTCAGGCAATCCACTCACC
>NW_007248084.1:267240-282844 GCF_000164805.1 Carlito syrichta | reverse complement strand
CCCGCAGGCTCAGGCAATCCACTCACCTCAGCCTCCCAAAGCGTGGGATTACAGGCTGAGCCACCAAGCCCGGCTGATTTGTTTTGTTTTGTTTTTTTGAGTCGGAGTCTCACTCTGTCAACTAGGCTGGAGTGCAGTGGCACACTCACAGCCACTGCAACCTCAACCAGCTGGGCTCAAGCGATCCTGCTGCCTCACCCTTACAAGTAGCTGGAACTACAGGTGCACCACCATGCCTGGCTAATTTTTTTTTAATTTACTGTAGAGACAAGGTCTCACCAAGTTGTCCAGGCTGGTCTCGAACCCCTGGACTCAGGCAATCCTCTTGCTTCAGCCTCCCAAAGTACTAGTATTACAAGCTAGAGCCACCACACCCAACCTCAAGCTCAGCACTTGAAAGACAGCAAACTCTCTAACACAGAGGGATCCACCCTGTAGGTATATGGGGCTGGCAGCAGATCCTTGAGTAGGGATTGACCACCAGATACTGGTGGCAGGCACCAACTGAGTGCAATTTGCAGGCAAGCCTTCCTGCTTGGAAGCCAGCCACTGGGCTCTGTTGGTGAGAGGTGGAGAGAGCTTGGGGGGCTGTCAGAGTGAGTGCATGTCCCCTGTTCCATGTGGGCTTTGGTGGCCTGCTGCTGTTCCCTGACTAGAACTCCTCCTCTGTGGGACCATCGACTCACACGTGGCTGGAAGTGAGGGAACTGACCCAGAGTGTGTCAGGATTCTCTTTTGCACACAGGGCAGGGCTGCAGTTCCTATGTGAGCCTGGTACACAGCAGGGAATGGGATGCCCTGATTCTAGCACCTACTATTCAGTCACTCTGCTTCCTGGTCTCTGTATGTTTGAAGAGTCCTCTGCAGAGTACACGGTGCTTTACCCATCCAAAACCGTTCAAGGTGCCTGCATCTATTTTGGTGACTGGGTGCTTACTCGATGTTCTGCTTGATGGAAGAGGTGCTGGTCTGCTGCTCCATGGTGACCATCTTTAATTACCCGTTTCATGGGCTGCCAGGGTGTCTCAGCGTCCTCCTTGCAGATCTCCCAGGATCTGTGGTCACAGAGTGGTCAGAAGCTGTGGTAGTTACCTGCACATCCTGGAGAGTAGGATATGGAGCAGTGGATACAAGACTAAAGTCAATGTTCAGACAGAGAAGATAAGGGCCTCACCAGATGCTGGAAGTCACCCTCTCCACTCCCTGGTCAAGTGGATGTTTCTCTTCTTTTTAAATTTAATTTTTTTGAGTTGGAGTCTCACTCTGTTGCCCAGGCTGGAGTGCAGTGGCATGCTCACAGCTACGGCAGCCTCAACCTGCTGGTCTCAAGCAATCCTTCTGTCTCAGCCTTCCAAGTAACTGGAACTACAGGCATGTGCCACCAAGCCCGGCTAAATTTTTTTTTATTTATTGTAGAGATGAAGTCTTACCAAGTTGCCCAGGCTGGTCTCGAACCCGAGGGCTCAGACAATCTTCTCACCTCAGCCTCCCAAACTGCTGGGATTATAGGCGTGAGCCACTGTACCTGGTTATTTTTTTTTTTTTTTTTTTTTTTTTTAGGGACAGGGTTCTGCTCTGTCACCCAGGGTGGAGTGCAGTGGTGTGATCATAGCTCGAACTCCTGGGATCAAGTAACCCTCCCACCTCAGCCTCCCAAGTAGCTGGCACTATAGGATTGCACCGCCTCACCTGGCTATTTTTTATTTATTTTATTTATTTTTTATTTTTTATAGAAACAGGATGTTGGTATGCTGCCCAGGCTGTTCTCAAACTCCTGCTTCAAGGGATCCTTCCCACCACTGCACCTGACCTCTTTTTTTAAAATGTTTTTGACATTATCATAGACATCTCTTTTTGCCTGTCCAGCATGATTCTTCTCCATCTGTAGTTAGTAACTCCTCAAATGAGCTTTGGGGACCACCTTCCCCCATTCTCAGTTCCTAAAATTTAAGTGGGCCAACTCCTTCCTGTTTTCCTTATCCCCAAAGGTCTGGGGAGGGACATTTTCTCTTCTCTTGACACAGTAGGAATGGACAACTGACTCAGGCCTTACTCAGGAAGCTGGGTTTCAGGCCATCTGCTGCCAGTGGAGGGAGAGAGGAACTTTCTTTTCTTTTAAGTAGACTTTATTTCCTTGTTTCGCAAATAAAACTGGCAGAGTTGGTTGCTTTCTGGTGATCAAAGAGACCAAATCCCACATCCTTATCCTACTCCTCTGACTCTTTCTTGGCTTAAAACTTGGCTGGAGCTGCAACAGCGGCAGGAGAAGCAGTGGCAGCGGGGCTGCTGATCCTTATCAGCCAAGAAGGCCTTGACCTTTTCAGCAAGTGGAAAGGTGCAGTCAGTCTCCACAGACAAAGCCAGGACTCATTTGTGCCCATTGATAATGGAATGGGATACTGATGCAACAGTTGGATAACCAATCTGCAGACAAACACGGCAACCTTGCAGACACCCTCCAGGAAGTGATAATGCAGAGTTTCCTCCCTGATGTCAAGCACTTCAGGGTTGTAGATACTGCCATGGTTGAACACCTGCCAGATGGTTAACCCAAAGGAGAGCAGACAGATGTTCAGCGGGTTCAGCTTCACTGGCTCCCACCTTGTCTCCAGCCTTTTTTTTTTTCTTTTTGAGTCAGAGTCTCACTGTCGCCCAGGCTGGAGTGCAGTGGCACGCTCACAGCCACCGCAGCCTCGACCCGCTGGGCTCAGGTGATCCTTCTGCCTCAGCCTTCCAGGTAGCTGGAACTACAGGCATGTGCCACCACGCCTGGCTGATTTTTTTATTGTAGTTATGAGATCTCGCCAAGTTGCCCAGGCTGGTCTTGAACCCATGGGCTCAAGCCATCCTCTCATCTCGGCCTCCCAAAGCACTGGGATTATAGATGTGAGCCACCGTGCCTGGCCCTGTCTCCTGTCTTAATCAGCTGCACATCACTCAGGATTTCAGTGGTGCCTCTGGAGATTTTAGTGGTGATGCTTAAAGCCTGGAAGAGGGAAGTCTTCTCAGGCCCGCAGTGTTCTGGGCTGGCACAATGACTTCGCATGGGGCATTGGCACCAGCACGAGCAGCAGCTGGCACCTTGATGGCCAGCAGCATATGAGGTCCTCCTTGGTGCACACAAAGTCCACATTCCCCTGGATATGAGGCAACAGTTTCTCTAGAACTGGGTTGTTTTCTAGATGCCCTTGTTTGGCCTTCTGTATCATGGTGTTCCTGCCCATCAGCACCTGAGCCTTCCCTGAGAGGGACATGGGGATCTGCTGCATCTGCTTGGAGCCCACCTTGTCTGCGCCCACAGTGAAGCATTTTGGAGAGTCATCCAAAAGTTAGATGATCTTAAGGAAGTAGTTGGACTTCCAGGTCACCCTGTCTTCCCTGGACATCATGGCGGTGCGTCAGGGATTGCCACGCAGGGTTTAAAGATGAGGTCACTCACACGAGGATGCCTGGCAAGAGCAAGAAGAAACTTTCTGCTGTGTTTGAAGCTTGGAGAACTAAGGCCAGGGCTCCTGGGAACACAGAGTGGAAAATGGAGTCGATGAAGAGGAAAACAGGACCAAGAGACAGAGAGAGGATGTGTTAGGGAGGACAAGCACTTAAGCCAGAGGATGTTCATTGGTCTGTGTGCCTGAAAAGCCCAAGTGACCCCTCCACTATGCCTGCTCCCACACACCGACAAGGGATACTAGTTTGGTTGGTCACTTTCTGCCTCCACCCCCATCTGCAGCACTATTAAGTGGTTCAGTTTACCTACAGCTGCTTAATTCCTAAACTTCTTCCATGTGATAGGCCCACCTTTCATGACTTCCTGTCCATCCCTCCTAAGACATGTGAATATGTGACCTAGAAAATAATTCAAGGAGAAGAGCTAAAAAAGAAAAGAAAAGAATAGAAAAAGTGGCCCAGTGCAGTGGCTCACGGCTATAATCCCAACAATTTGGGAGGATGAGGCGAGAGGATTGCCTGAGCCCAAGGGTTGGAGGCCAGCCTGGGCACCTTGGCAAGACCTTGTCTCTACAATAAATCAAAAAATTAGCCAGGTGTGGTGGTACACACCTGTAATTCCAGCTACTTGGAAGGCTGAGGTCGCAGGATCGCCTGAGCCCTGCAGCTCAAGACTGTGGTGGCCGTAAGCATGCCACTGCACTCCAGCCTGGGCAACAGAGTGAGACTCTGACTAAAACAAAGAAAAACTCATAAGTTGAACATATCATAAGCCAAACAAGCATTTAATACACTTCACCTACTGAACAGCATAGCTTACTTAGCCTAGCCCACCTTAAACATGCTCAGGGATGGTTACTTTAGCCTACAGGCAGAGTCATCCAACACAAAGCTTATAAGTATATCATATCTATCTCTCTAGCTATATATATTTTTTGAGTCAGAGTCTCAAGCTGGAGTGCAGTGGCACTGCTCATGGCCACCGCAGCCTCAATCTGCTGGGCTCAGGTGATCCTTCCACCTCAGCCTTCCAAATCGCTGGGACTACAGGCACGTGTCACTATTCCCAGTCTGGGCTCGAACTTGTGAGCTCAGGCAATCTTCTCACCTCGGCCTCCCAAAGTGCTAGGATTATAGGCATGAACCACCGTGCCCACTCTTTTATTTATTTATTTTTATTTTTAATTTTTTTGAGTTGGAGTCTCACTCTGTCACCCAGACTGGAGTGCAGTGGCCGCTCCCGGCCACCGCAGCCTCGACCTGCTGGGCTCCAGCGATCGTTCCGCCTCAGCCTTCCAAGTAACTGGAACTACAGGCGCGCGCTATCACGCCCGACTAATTTTTTTATTTATTGTAGAGATGAGGTCTCGCTGCCCAGGTGGGTCTTGAACCCGCGACGTGCCCACTCTTATACATACATTTTTAATTTGGAATCTCACTTTGTTGCCCAGGCTGGAGTGCAATGGCACAATCATGGCTCGCTGGATCCTCAACCTCCCACAAAGCCTATTTTATAAAAAGGGCTAAATACTGTACACAGATGGGCATTTTGTAGATGTTATGAGATGTAAAAACACAAGACACGATATCCAAAAAACGCTGGCAACACAGTACACTGTAGAGCACGGGTTGTTTGCCCTCGTGATCAGGTGATCACGTGACTGTCTGGGCCACAGCCGCTCAGCAACCCTTCCCCCATACCCCGGCTTCTTCCACATATGCTAGCCCCAGCAGGATCAAAATCCAGATTCGGAAGTACAGAAGTATGGTTTCTACTGAATATGTATCACTTTCACACCATTGTAGAGCTGAAAAATTGTAAGACAAGCCATTGTAAATATGTGCTATATAAAACCAAACCTTAAAAATCATGGTCTTCAACATTTAAAAAACCATTGCAAATGTATTTAAACTCCCATATGTGATTTAAATCATATTTACAAATGTATTATAACCCATTCACTTGAATGCTTGACTCCTGCAAATAAGGCGTACATAAACTAAAGCACATCGCCAGCATCCCCTGCGGATTCACCCTGCCTTCTCCATCCTGCTCTGTGCAGGGAGGGAGGGGCACGCCCTGACCTGGGTGGTCTCATTCCAGCTGGGTCAGCCGGTGGGAGGGAGCATCACTAGATCAAAGAGGAGGAGGTGAGGTGGGTAAGTCTTTCTCTGCTCCCTCCCTGGGGTGTGTCACTGCAGGCTGTCTGCGTCCCTGGACCAAAGGTCCCAGCTCCTGGCCTCATACGACCTACTGACCTACCGTGCCCCTTTGGGTCTGGTCTTTGTTCTCTCTCTCCCACTTCAGGGATGTGGCAGAACCCCGCTGTTCCTAGCTCCAGGGAGCTACACCACCCTTAGGGTTCCCTTCTCCTGCAGAGAGTGTCTGTATTGAACTCTTGTCCCATGAACCCATTCGATGGTGCCAGCTGTTTTCTGCCGGGACCCTGACTGATAACTCCATGCTTTTCACTCATTTCTTCACTAGTTTCCATGCCTTTCTAGATTCCTTCCCAGCATTACAATAATCTTAGAAGACCAGAATTTAGCAAAGTCTTTCCTGAGACTAGGCTAGGTCCAAATTCTGAATTAACATCGGTTGGACCATGATCAGGGCACAGGAACTGGTTTCCTCTTGGAAGGTGATTCGGACCTGAGCTGGAGCACCTGGTGACAATTAATACCCTGTTGGGCCTGGAAGATTGTCTCAGCATACACCTTTTTCAGTGTAGACCCCACAGCTTCCAACCTGATTTTCCCAGACTGGTAATCCTCTTGTTATTTATTTGTTTGCTTATTTGTTTTTGAGTCAGAGTCTCACTCTGTTACCCAGACTGGAGTGCAGTGGCAAAATCACGGCCTATCACAGCCTCTACTTCCTGGGCTCAGGCCATCCTTCCATGTCAGCCTCCCAAGTAGCTTGAATTATAGGGGCACACCCCCGTGCCTTTTTTTTTTTTTTTTTTTGAGTCGGAGTCTCACTCTGTCACCAAGGCTGGAGGCGGTGGCACAATGCTCACAGCCACTGCAGCTTCAACCTGCTGGGCTCAGGCAATGTTTTCGCCTCAGCCTTACAAGTAGCTGAAATTGCAGGTGTGTGCCACCACACCCAGCTAATTTTTATTTACTTATTGTAGAGACGAGGTCTCGCCAAGTTGCCCAGGCTGGTCTTGACCCATTGGGCTCAGGCAGTCCTCTCACCTCCACTTCCCAAAGTGTTGGGATTACAGGTATGAGCCACCGCGCCTGGCAATTTTAAAATTTTTTGGTAGAGACAAGGTCTTGGTATGTTGCCTAGGCTGGTGTCAATAACTCCTGTGCTCAAGTGATCCTCCTGCCTCGGGCTCACTAAATGTTGGGATTACAGGTGTGTGCCTCTGTGCCTGGTTTGGTAGTCTTCAGTTTCACTTGGCTCGCATTAATCATCCATCGTCCTCTTGTTGTGAACCATGGCCTGGTGTGTTAGCTATACCTTATTTGAATTGTGGGATCCACTGGAGATTTCATCTCTGAGGGGTGAGGGCTCAGGCTCATGTGGCCAGCCCGCCATCATGAAACACATTTACTGGGCTTTGTCAGCTCAGTCATTGTATACCACCACTCATGCTCTTGGGGTTTCCCCTTCTGCCCGTCATTCTGTGGGCTCCCCAGTGCTGGTCAGCCCTTCCTGTTCTGGGACAGCTCCTGGACTTTTGAGGGCAGTTTGATGACTCAGAGCCCCCTGCAGTCATCTCGCCATTACCCTTATGGAAACAAATGTCTTCCTGAGCTTTAAAAACTCTATTTAGCTGGGTGCAGTGGTCATGCCTGTAATCCCAGCATTTTGGAAGGTAGAGACAAGAGGATTGCCTGAGCACCAGGTTCGAGACCAGACTGGATAACGTGGTGAGACCATGTCTCTACAATAAATAAAAAAATTAACCAGGGGTGGTGGTACATGTCTGTAGTACCAGCTATTTGGAAGGCTGAGGCAGAAGGATCACCTGAGCCCAGCAGGTCGAGGCTGTGGTGGCCGTGTGTGTGCCACTGTACTCCAGAGCCTGGATGACAGAGTGAGAATCCAACTAAAAAAAAAAACCCAGGTTTTGCCCTTTCATGCAGTTTTTCCTAAGAGGAAATGATCCCATGTCTTGTGGCAGGAAATAAGTTAGGATGCATCTGGAACAACCTGTTGCCATCAGAAGTTAAGACCTCAGACATATCAAGGGCAGTGCTGAAGGAACAAGGGGTCTTGGGGATCCCTGCACCAAGCTGCACGTTGTAAGGTCTGTAATGCACTAAGAGAGGCCCATGGAGGACCTGGGCTCATGGTGGCACTCACAGGAGAAAAGACATGGAGGCTAGGCTCTGGCGATCCTTCTGCCTCAACCTTCCAAGTAGCCAGAACTACAGGTGCACACTACCATGCCTGACTAATTCTTGATTTATTGTAGAGACATGGTCTCGCCAAGTTGCCCAGGCTGGTCTCGAACCCATGGGCTCAGGCAATCCACTGGCCTCAGCCTCCCAAAGTGCTAGGATTACAGGCTGAACCACCAAGCCCAGCAGAGCCTTAATTTTTTTTTTTTTTTTTTTTTTTTTTTTTTTTGCCAATGTCTCACTCTGCTCCCCAGGCTGGGATAATGCAATAACATGATCACGGCTCACTACAGCCTCAACCTCCTGGGCTCAGGAGATCCTTCTGCCTCAGCCTCCTGAGTAACTGGGACTATAGGTACGTGCCACCTTCCCTGGCTAATTTTTATTTTATTTTATTTTTTTGAGTTGGAGTCTCACGTTGTCTCCCCAGGCTGGAGTGCAGTGGCACGCTCACAGCCACCACAGCCTCGACCTGCTGGGCTCACGCGATCCTTCTGCCTCAGCCTTCCAAGTAGCCAGAACCACAGGTGCACACTAGCACTCCTGGCTAATTTTTTTATTTATTGTAGAGATGAGATCTCGTCAAGTTGCCCAGGCGGGTCTCAAACCCGTGGGCTCAGGCAATCCCCTCACCTGAGCCCCCCAAAGTGCTGGGATGACAGGCTTGAGCCACCGCACTGGGCAAGACTTTCTACTACTGTTACAAGGACAACAGAGGGGAGGGAAGCCTGACTCAAGGCTGCCACGCACCCTACTGGGCCTCAAGGACTGTGTTAAGGGGTCAACACGGACCATTTCCGGTTTGGGATTATAAGGCCTTGAGGCAGGGCCCAGCCTCCAGCTTGTCAGTCCCAACCCTAGGTTTTTGATCCTGGTTTCCAGATTCACTGAGAGTTCAACCTCCAACCTCTCATGACATCTCGCTCACCCTGCTCGCTGACAACTCGAGCCTCTGCCTGTCTCCATCCCTTGTGCAGGCCCTCGACGACTGCAGTCAGTACCCCAGGGGTGCTCTGAGTCCAGCCATGCCCCTCCATTCCGTGTCGCTCTGAATGAAGACCTGCCCCTCTGCTTCCTGCCACGCGTCCTGGCTGAGGCTGACGTCCTGCATGTACCTGGCCACCCGAGCCCTCCCCAGCCTGTCCCCAACCAGCCCGAGACCTCAGCCCGGCACCCACCCTCTGCCCTTGCTGCTGCAGCGCCGCGAACCCTTGGTCACCTTATGCGCACCATGCGGTTCCAGTCTGTGCCTCCTCAGTCATCCTGCTTGTTCTCGAGCACATAGCTCGGGCGTCTTCTCATTGTCCTTGTGTCCCCTAGTGGACTTCTGTCCATACTTGGCTCCCAGCACCCAAATGCAGCCCCCACCTCCCATCATGGAGGCTAGCAGAAAACTCGCCCCACTCCCAGCAAGCACAGCAGGTGACCTAGGTTCAGCCCAGCGGATGTGCCTTCCTGGTACTTTGCCTCTGGAGGGAGGGTGCCCAAACTCCGGGACTGCTGGAGATACTCCCGGCAGTGTGACGAGTGTCCAGTGGCAGCACGGTCAGCAGTGGGTTCTAAGCAGACTGTTCTGACGCACGACCTTGGTTAATTGGTTGTATTCTTGGTTCCCAGCCTGCCCTAGTTCCTGTTTAGTCTTCTTCCTGTGAATTATTTTTCTGCTTCAGTAAGTGGGGATGGGCAACCCAGAGCCCTGCTAACCAATGGTGTGAGCCACCTATTGTCCACAGCGCTCCCAGGATGCCCATGGGTAGCCTCTGATCCTCTGCTATGGGACTCTTATGGGTGTGCTGTCCCCTGTTTGTGTTGTACTGGCCTCTGTGTCCTCAGGACCTAGCCCAGACTCTCAGTGTTGGTGACTAAAGTAGTCATTCCAAGGCCTTTGCCATCTCTGATCCCAACAATCCAAGCAAGTGTCCTGTCTCCTGTCCCCTTCCTTTGACTCAGTTTCACAATGCTGGGAGCTCAACAAGCCCACTGACCTCATCCATTAGTCCAGCTCTGTTTTCTCTCAGGCCCTTTGTCCAAAAGCCCCCAGACACGGTGCCACTGCTTGGATGCCACAAATTAGGTCATCAGCCTCCTAGCAATGAGCAAGAACAATGGTGCTGGCGTCAGTCCTTGGGCCGTGCAAAGGTCTTAGGACGCAGAACCACTTAGGAACTCCAAGTATTGGCTGGCCTTCCGTCCCTTGTTCATTTGCTCTGTCTGCGCCTATCTTGTTTTTTTGTTTTCTTTTTTTCCGAGTTGGAGTCTCACTCTGTCGCCCAGACTGGAGTGCAGTGGCATGCTCCCAGCCACTGCAGCCTCGACCTGCTGGGCTCTGGCGATCCTTCCGCCTCAGCCTTCCAAGTAGCTGGAACTACAGGCGTGTGCTACCACGCCTGGCTAATTTTTTTATTTATTGTAGAGATGAGATCTCGCCAAGTTGTCCAGGCGGGTCTTGAACCCGCGGGCTCAGGCAATCCACTCACCTCGGCCTCCCAAAGCGCGGGGTTACAGGCTGAGCCGCCGAGCCCAGCCCTATCTTGTTTGAGGGACTTGTTTTAAGCGTTTTGTCAAAGGAAACTATGAACCTATCTCCCTCTGATGCATCTTTGTTGCATTTAGCGACTCAGCACTCTGGGGTCCTGGCTGTCTGTCAGAGCTAGATGACAGAGGGAAAAGATGACATTGCATCGGGCGCGGTGGCTCACGCCTACAATCCCAGCACTTTGGGAGGCAGAGGTGAGAGGATTACCTGAGCCCACTGGTTTGAGATCAGCCTGGGCAACTCGGTGAGACCTCGTCTCTACAATAAATTAAAAAATTAACCAGGTGTGGTGGCACATGTCTGTGGTCCCAGCTACTTGGAAGACTGAGGTGGAAGGATCACCTGAGCCCAGAAGGCTGAGACTGTGGTGGCAGTGAGCGTGCCACTGCATTCCAGATGGCATTGCTTCCAGCGACCCAGAGCAGTTTGTCCAACTCCCAGGGGGACCTGACCAAGATCTTCATTAGGTCTCTAAAAATAATAGATCTGGTAGGATTGTTAGGTCAGCGGGCTGGTGTGCTGAATGAGTGGTGCAATTAAGCTGCAAAGAATTGCACAGAAATTAGGATGGGAAATATGGTTTATTTAGAAAGTAGATGAGAGAGAGAGAGAAAAAAGGGGATCTACCTGTTTCCCCAGATTGAGAAGGGGGCCAGAGTTTACAGAGAAGCATGGTGGCAGCTGCTTGAGGTTAAATGCTTTTTTTTTTTTTTTCTTTTTTTGATTTGAGAGTCTCACTCCATCACTTAGGCTGGAGTGCAGTGGCACGCTTATGGCCACCTCCATCTTGACCTGCTGGGCTCAGGCAGTCCTCCTCAGCCTTCCAAGTAGATCAAACTACAGTGACGCACCACTATGCCCAGCTGATTTTCTGATTTATTGTAGAGGCGAGGTCTCACCAAATTCCCCAGGCTGGTCTCAAACCCCTGGACTCGGGCAATCCTCTCACCTCTGCCTCCCAAAGTGCTGGAATACAGGCCTGAGCCCCCACACCCCGCTTGGTTGAATGCTTTTCCCATCTCTCCTTTGATGCGGCAGGTCATTAAGGTGCCTAGGGGTGTTTTGTTTTAAGTCATCACGAAGGGGAAAGCAGATGGGTGGGTTAGTCACATAACTGTTGCCATGGTGAGGGGGTCTGTCTGTGTCATGTAAGTTATCCTGGTACTTTATGGCTAAATGGAAGGATCGCCTGAACCCAGCAGATTGAGGCTGCGGTGTCCATGGGCATGCCATTGCACTCCAACCTGGGCTAGAGTGAGACTCCGACTCAAAAGAAAAGAGATTATTTTATTAAATAATTACATTTTCATGTTTATCCTTTCACCCATGAATATATTTAGTCGTAAAAACTGCCTCTGAGCCTTCCAGGACTCCTTCTTTGGGCTGGCTTGTCTTTGGCCAGGACTGATTTCCTGAAGCACCAAGGTCAGCTGCTATCCTGGTAGAGGGTCCCAGGAGGCTGTGGGGCCCTCTGCCTCCCCCTGTGAACACTCATCCCTGAGATGCCCCCCCCAACTAAGAAAATGTTACCTGCTCATCTCCCTCCTGGAAGTCTTTTTTTTTTTTTTTTGAGTCAGAGTCTCACTCTTTTGTCCAGGCTGGAATACAATGGCATGCTCATGGCCACTGCAGCCTCGACCTACTGGGCTCAGGTGATCCTTCTGCCTCAGCCTTCCAAGTAGCTGGAACTACAGGTGTGCCACCATGCCCAGATAATTTTTTGATTTATTATAGAGATGAGGTGTCACCAAGTTGTCCAGGCTGTCTTGAACCCCTGGGATCAGGCAATCCTCCTGCCTCAGCCTCCCAAAGTGCTGAGATTACAGGTGTGAACCACCACACCTGGCTCCTGGAGGTCTTGTTAGCACAGAGAGGGCCTTGAGAAGCCCTGCAGGAAGGAAACCTGTGTAACTTCACTGGACTCAGACTAAAACTGGAACAGGTGGCCTGCCCCTTGGCCCCTGTCCTGGGCTTCCAGGCCCACCACCTGAACTTTACCTTCTGGATCTTCCTGTCCAGCTGAGGAAGGAGGTATGGAAAGGAAGGTCAAGGAACCAGCCTCTTCCACCAAGACCCCACCCACTCTGGTGGGCCTTTCGGGGAAGAGTGGGAAACAATTCAAGCCATTTTTCCAACACATAGATGCATCAAAGAGCATTTGAATCAGCCAGGTGCGGTGGCTCACGTCTGTAATCCGGGCACTTTGGGAGACAGAGGCGAGAGGATTGCCTGAGTCCAGGAGTTCAAGACCAGCCTGTGCCACTTGGCAAAATCTCATCTCTACAATAAATAAATAAAAATTAGCTGGGCATGGTGGCACGCACCTGTGGTTCCAGTTACTTGGAAGGCTGAGATGGAGGGATCGCTTGAACCCAGCAAGTGGAGGCTGCAGTGTCCGTGAGTGTGCCACACTGAACTGCAGTCTAGGTAACTGAGACTCTGACTCAAAACAAACAAACAAAAAGCATTTGAATCACAGCAGGTGTGTGTGTGTGTGTGTGTGTGTGTGTGTGTGTGTGTGTGTGTAATATGCCATGTATATAGTCCCATCAAAAGTCCCAACTTCCAACCTGGGGATCTTTAGTGAGTCCATTTCTCCTTGCCCCGTGTTAAAGATGAGAGCAGCTCACATTTGCTGAGCACACACTATGTGCCCACGTTTACTAGGGGGTGTTTGTGCCTCACAGTTGAGGTTGTTCACTATTGCTGTCTTTAAACAATCGCAGAGCACAATCCTCAGTGCATAATGGGTGTACAATACACAACTTCTGGACACATATAGCTCTTTTTACTTATATAAAATTTAAAACTCAATTTATCAGTCCTTGTTCTAGCCATATTTCCAAGTGCTCAAAAAGCAACATGTAGCTTAGCCACCATCTTAGATAACAGGATAAAGAACATTTTCATTACTGCACCAAGTTCTACTAGATGGCACTGTTCTAAAGTTTACAACTACGAGAATACTTTTAAAAAACTAGCTCCGGCCGGGCTTGGTGGCTAAGCCTGTAATCCCAGCACTTTGGGAGGCCAAGGTGAATGGGCTGCCTGAACCCGTGGGTTCGAGACCCACCCAGGCAACTTGGCGAGACCTCAACTCTACAATAAATCAAAAACTAGCTGGGTGTGGTAGCACGCGCCTGTAGTTCCAGCTACTTGGAAAGCTGAGGTGGGATCGCCTGAGCCCAGCATGTCGAGGCTGTGGTGGCTGGGAGTGTGCCACTGCACTCCAGTCTGGGCGACAGAGTGAGACTCCAACTCAAAAAAACAAACTAGTTCTGGCTCAAACCTATAATCCCAGCATTTTGGAAGGTCACGGCAAGAGGACTGTCTGAGCCATGTTAGTTTTGGAGGATAGACGTACAAATCGTATTAATCTCCATATTTCCTACAGTCCTCAGCACTGTGCCTTGCACGTGGTAGGACGTAATAAATATTGCATTTCCTCAAGAGACAGGGAAGGAAGGAGCACATGATGGGAGGGCAGTGGGGTGTTCAGTCCCCTAAACCCTCTCCTCCTCGAATACACAGAGGACCCAGATCAAGTAGTGCGCTTTCCACACAGCAGCCGTCAAATCCCGTAGCACTCTCACTCGCCACTTGGGGGCACATGGCTGCCCCAGCCCCGCCCAAATGGAAGTTTGGGAGAACCCCTCCCCGGAGCTGATTGATGGCCTGGAAAGCGTATACCACCGATGGCCGCCAGGGGGAGCCCGCAGCCCCCGTGTCGCGCACAGGGTTTTCCTCCAGGCGAGAACGGAAGGAAGCCAGTCACTTCTGGCCTTGTTCTGGGGGAACCGAGAGAAACTGACATGAAGCACCATTAAAAGAAGCGAGGGTCGGGCTTCACTTTTGGAGCCTGAGGGCAGGGAGAGAGTTGTTCATTATATAGAAGACACCAGGACACGTTTTTATTTCAGAGGAGACTTTTATTTTTATTTTTTGAGTCAGTGTCTCACCCTGTTTCCCAGGACGGAGTGCAATAGCATGCTGCTCACGGCCACTGCAGTCTCGACGTGCTGGGCTCTGGGGATCCTTCCACCTCAGCTTTCCAAGTAGCTGGAACTACAGGCCTGCGCCACCATGCCCGGCTAATTTTTTGACTTATTGTAGAGATTGGGGGGGGGGTCTCACCGAGTTGCCCAGGCTGGTCTCGAACCTGTGAGCTCAGGCAATCCTCTCACCTCGGCCTCCCAAAGTGCTAGGATTATAGGTGTGCACCCGGCCCAGAGGAGACTTTTATTCCACATTACAGTCAGTGATTTGTGGTCAGTTGAGCATCAAAAGAGCACAAATTTGGGGACCAGGCAGACCTGTGTGGAGCTCCTCACTGATTGCCGGGGCCCGGGCCAGTGCACACATCTCTGAGAGTCAGCCCGCTGAGAGGTGCTTCACCTCTCCTGGCCCAGTTCTTCTGCCTGTCCTGGGAGAGGGCATATGGCCTGTGTTGCACATCTGCAACCCTGGTCAGGCACACCCTCTCCAAGCCTTGGCCTGCTGGTTGGTAGGATGGTGTTTCAACTGCGTCATCTCTGTCTTTTGAGCTGTGACCTACTCTAATTTCCAGTCCTGTTGACGTGTTCAGAGCAGGAAGATGAAATAAAGTTGGGTCATGCTTAAAGAAGCCCCACCTGGACAGGCGTGGTGGCTCATGCCTATAATCCCAGCACTTTGGGAGGCCAGGAAGGTGGATTGCTTGAACCTGGGAATTTCATACTAACCTGGCAACATATCGAGATATGGGCTCTACACACACACACACACACAAAGATTAGTTGGGCGTGGTGGCATGTGCCTGTAGTCGCAGCCACTCAGGATGCTGAGGTGGAAAGATTGCCTGAGCTCAGGAAGTCAAGGCTGCTGTGAGCCGTGATTGTTGTGATCGTGCCACCGCACTCCAGCCTAAGAGACAGAGAGAGACTCCCACTTGGGGGAGGGGGAGAAGAAGCCCCACCTATTCCTGCAGTAGGGTGGCATGTAGTAGATCCCCCCAAAATGTTCACTGAATTGATACCAGCCTTTTGCTGTGATTCATTCTCAGTTCAAGTACCAAACTTTTCTCATGGGCTCTAGGAAATCATTTTTTCCCATTGATTTTCTGGGGAAACGTATTTCTGGGTTTTTTGTTTTTGTTTTTGTTTTTGAGTTGGAGTCTCACTCTGTCGCCCAGACTTGAGTGCAGTGGCCACTCCCAGCCACCGCAGCCTCGACCTGCTGGGCTCCGGCAATCCTTCCATCTCAGCCTTCCAAGTAGCTGGAACC
>NW_007248084.1:263529-267181 GCF_000164805.1 Carlito syrichta | reverse complement strand
ATGAGGTCTCGTCAAGTTGCCCAGGTGGGTCTCGAACCCGCGGGCTCAGGCAATCCACTCACCTCGGCCTCCCAAAGTGCTGGGATTACAGGCTGAGCCACAGAGCCCAGCCCGTATTTCTGGTTTTAAGGAGTTGCCCTTCACAGATGCAATTTTTTTTTTTTTTTTTAGCTGGAGTCTTACTCCGTCACCCAGACTAGAGTGCAGTGGCCCCTCCTGGCTGCTTCAGCTTCGACCTGCTGGGCTCCGGCGATCCCTCCGCCTCAGCCTTCCAAGTAGCTGGAACTACAGGCATGCGCTACCACGCCCGGCTAATTTTTGACTTATTGTAGAGATGAGGTCTCGTCAAGTTGCCCAGGCGGGTCTCGAACCTGCGGGCTCAGGCAATCCACTCACTTCAGCCTCCCAAAGCGCGGGATTACAGGCTGAGCCACCGAGCCCTGCTACAGATGCATTTTTAGTTTGCATTTTTTGAGTGCTTGTTATGTGCAAGACACTGTATATTGACAACTGGACATGCATAATCACATTTACTTGCATTCACTTTTCACAGCACAGTGAAGTGGGTACTATTCATCCCTATTTGAAGGATGAGAAAACTGAGGCACAGTGAGGCTAAATAATCCATCAGAGGCTACACAGGTGGTGGAGATGACTCAACCCTGAGAGTTCCCATTTGCAAAGCATCACTGCTTCGTAAAGCACTTGGAAACAGACTCATTTTCTGCACCAGATGGACGGCGTATGTGTGGCTGGACATAACTCTGCTCTCGAAGAATAAAAACTTACAGAAGTGCAGTTCTGAGGACTATTTGCCCATGCTTGTTCCTGGAGAGACAGGTAGGCTCGCCTACATCCTGCTGTCACACGACTCTCCAAGGCAGCACAGGGTCACTGAGGGCCAGGCACTGCAAGCCTAGGTATAATGATCGATAAACACAATCAGCAAGCATACTGACTTGTGTGCCAGCTGTATACAATATACAATGTGGAAGGAAAAGGGGATCTGAGGTGTAGAAGGGGCTTTCATTTAAAATATGAGGGGACCCCTAAAAAAAACAATTATCTTTTGGAGGGCAGGCCCCTTGTAGTACACTCAGAATTTGTTCCTCCAGATCAAACAATCAATGTTTTGATATGGAAGTTTTGAGAAGGTTGCATCATGATTTGCAGAAGAAACATCCCAAGCTGTGGCAAACAGGTGACTGGTTCTTCCACCATGACAACACACTTGCCCACACTGCGTAGTGTTCAGCAGTTTTTGGCTAAAAACGGCATGACCCCTGTGGGCATGACCCCTGTGTCCCCAGCAACTTTTTTGTTGTTTCCCCGGGGTGAAAAAAATCCTCAAGGGGAAACATTTTGCTGATGTGGAAGAGGTGAAACAAAAAACAGCAGAAGCACTAAAAGGCATAAAAAATGTGGAGTTCAAAAACTGTTTTGAGCAGTGGAAAAAGGTGCTTTTTCTGGATGGGTGTATTGCATCAAACAGAGTACTAAGAAGGTGACTGCAGTTTAAACAGGAAAGAATAAATACATAATTTGTAATAAATTCTGGGGGGGTTTTGGATCCCCCCCCTTGTAGACCTTCTTGCAAAGATGCATATGAATAGAGACTAGAGGAGGTGAGAGATGTGGGTGGATGTGAGTTTCAGCTTCCTGGGAGGGGGAAACAGACATGATCAGTGCAAAAGCCCTGAGGCACACTAGTATCTCACCTGGTGAGGAAAGGCAAGGAGTCCTGGGAAACCAGAGAGGAATGAGAAGGGATAAGATCAGAGAAGAAGCAAGGAGGCCACCCAAGAGGATTTGGGAGTCCCTTTAAAGGTCTTTGGGTTTTTGTTGTTGGTTTATTTTTGAGTAGGAATTTCACTCCGTTGCCCAGGCTGAAGTGCAGTGGCACACTCATGGCCACCCCAGCGTGGACCTGCTGGGTCCAGCGATCCTTCTGCCTCAGCCTTCCAAGTAGCCAGAACTACAGGCATGCGCTACCATACCCAGCTCATTTTTTTATTTATTGTAGAGACAAGGTCTCGCCAAGTTGCCCGGGTTGGTCTCAAACCCGCGGGCTCAGGCAATCCATTCGCCTCGGCCTCCCAAAGTGCTGGGATTGCAGGCTGAGCCACCAAGCTCGGCCGGTCTTTGGGTTTTATCCTGAGAGAAGTAGGGACAGTTGCTTGCTTTGAGTGAAGAAGGGACATAATCAGACCTACATTTTAGCTGCTGAATTGAGAGCAGACTGCAGCTAGGTCGGGGTGGGAGCAGGAGACTGGGGAAGAGTCTGCAGCGATTCAGCAGAGAGGTGAGGGTGCTAGCGAGAGGCATCTGGATTCTCAGAAACAACCTGAAGGCAAAACTGAGGAACTCGCCCTGGATCTTGAGAGTTTGTTTGGGAGTTCTAGCAGGGGAGGCAGCTACTTGTATTCCCTTGACCTAAGAATGGCCCTCCCCCAAGGGGATGGTCGTCCTCTTCGACCAAGCGTGCAGCTTCGGGAGGGACACACGTGGAGTGGCGAGGGAGGAAGGGGACACCTGCCACACCAGCCAGAGCAGCCGAACCAACCCTGGCAACCAATGGGGTGACAGACATCACAGCCAGAACGCCCTCACACCCAGGGTGTGTCGGCAGGTGTGAGAGAGGACTAAGACCAGTCTAACATAACTGGAGTAATAAAGACTTTAGGGCCGGGCATGGTGGCTCATACCTATAATCCCGGCACTCTGGGAGGCTGAGGTGAGAGGATTGCCTGAGTCCAGGGGTTCAAGACCAGCCTGGCCAACTTGGCAAGACCTCGCCTCTACAATAAATCCAAAAAAATTAGCTGGGCGTGGTGGTGTGCATCTGTAGTTCCAGCTACTTGGAAGGCTGAGGCGGAAGGATTGCCTGAGCCCAGCAGGTCAAGACTGTGGTGGCTGTGAGCGTGCCACTGCACTCCAGCCTGGGTGGCAGTGTGAGACTCTGATTCATTAAAAAAAAAAAAATAGACTTTAGAACAATACCACAGCTTTAAGCAAAGGCTGGATGTCCTCTCGTGTTTCTCCAGGGCCTCCAAGCATCTGTGCCCAGTGGTCTGGGTGACAAGCCTGTGCCACAGCCTCCACATTTAGTGGGAAAGTGGGAGGGGCAGAGAAATAGGGGGACACAGCAAATATACGGTGTACCCAGATGTGAGATCCATCACCCCCTTTTATTTTCATGAAGAAAAAGATATGATTTTAAAGCTCTTTATGTTGAAAGAACCTCAGACTCACAAAAGAGCTGCAAAGACCGGGCAGAGTTTCCATATCTCACCCAGCTCCCCTTCCCACCAGCGTCTCACATAACCATAATGCAATGATCAAAATAAACTGACATTGGAGCCGGGCTCGGTGGCTCAGCCTGTAATCCCGCGCCTTTGGGAAGCTGAGGTGAGTGGATTGCCTAAGCCCGCGGGTTCGAGACCCACCTGGGCAACTTGGCAAGACCTCATCTCTACAATAAATTAAAAAAACCATACGGGCATGGTAGTGCATGCCTGTAATTCCAGCTACTCGGAAGGCTGAGGTGGAAGGATCACCGGAGCCCAGCAGGTCGAGGCTGCGGTGGCTGGGAGCGGCCACTGCACTCCAGTCTGGGCGACAGAGTGAGACGCCAACTCAAAAGAAAAAAAAA
>NW_007248084.1:249940-263509 GCF_000164805.1 Carlito syrichta | reverse complement strand
CACGCTCATGTTCACAGCAGCCTCGACCTGCTGGGCTCAGGCGATCCTGCCACCTCAGCCTTCCAAGTAGCCAGAACCACAGGGATGTGCCACCATGCCTGGCTAATTTTTTGATTTTTTGTAGAGACAAGGTCTCACCAAGTGGCCTGGGCTGGTCTTGAACCTCTGGGCGCAGGCAATCCTCTCGCCTCTGCCTCCCAAAGTGTTGGGATTACAGGCTTGAGCCACTGTGCCTGGCCCCCACTGTCATTTTTCTGTTACCAGATCCCGCCTATATTTCATTGTCCTGTCTCACTTGTCTCCACCCGCCTGCAAGTCTTCCCGTGGTCACTACCCAGTGTCACCCTCCTCCTCTCTTTGGCCCCTTCTCAGAAGAATCTGCCAGGTGTGGCAAAAGCTGATGAGGTGGGGCTCTGGCCCTGCTCCAGGGAAGCAGTCCTAAGACAGGAACAGCCTGATGCCTGAGTGCCAGCCCCTGGCCTTGACCACAAACCTGCTCCCCAACTCATGGCAACTCTTAGACTCAGGTTCCTGGTCACTAAGGCCACTTTTACTCAAAAGAGCTGAGTCTGGGAGGCAGGAAGACAGCCCCCTTGACTTCCCTGACAGAACACGTGGCTAAGGAAAGGTATGGCCGCCCCGAACTCTTTCAGGTCAAAGTGTCGGTTCCACAATTTGCTCCTGAGACTGAAGAATGCCACGATTTAGAAGGAGAGACCCTGCCTCACCCCACCTTGCCTGAATCACTGTTAACAGCCTCTCAGCTGAGCTTCTGGCCTTTGGTTTTGTCCTTTCTGTTCCTTTTTCCATACTTGTGTTATGAGCAAGTAAGCAAGAAGAAGTTACGCCAGCAAGTTGAGTTTAATTAATTGTGAATTTATTAAACATGCAGGTCAAGAGTAGGCAAACGCCAGAAAAACTCTTGGCAAATTGGTGCAGTTTGTGACAAGCTTTTATAGGTAAAATTTTCAGCAATGGCTACGTAGCAATTTAGTGACCATAGCAACTATTAACTAACAACTTGGCAACTAATTTGGGAACTTTTGATTGTTAGGGAGCTTTGATTAATTTCATGTCCTAGGTATAGCCAGTGCTCAGAAAGTCCCTGGAGTTCTGCCATTAAGATATAGTTTAAGGTAGTTACATAGAGATAAGGAAGAAGACTCATTATATAATGGAGTTACCTTGGTTAGGTCACTCACAGAATATAAGAACAAACTATGAAAATGTTGAAGCGTAACATTTGATTTCAGTTAACAAAGCATACAATTACATGGAAGCTATGGCGAAGGAGTTCTGTAATGGTCAGCAGGCAACGGTCAGCATAACCTGCCCATAGGAGACAAAGCTGGGGGTCTGTGGTCATGGCAACATTACTGTAATTACACGTAGGCATTGATTTTTAGGTCAGGCAGGTAACTAAGATGAAAGTTTTTTATTTTATTTTTGAGTTGGAGTCTTACTCTGTCGCCCAGACTGGAGTGCAGTGGCCGCTCCCAGCCACCGCAGCCTCGACCTGCTGGGCTCCGGCGATCCTTCCGCCTCAGCCTTCCAAGTAGCTGGAACTACAGGCGCGCGCTACCACGCCCGGCTCATTTTTGGTTTATTGTAGAGATGAGATCTCGCCAAGTTGCCCAGGCGGGTCTCGAACCCGCGGGCTCAGGCAATCCACTCACCTCAGCCTCCCAAAGCGCGGGATTACAGGCTGAGCCACTGAGCCCAGCTGAAAGTTTTTTTAAAAATGGAGTAAGCTGGTTAATGTTATTACTTTGCTAGCAATTGGGTTTTCTTAACTGATTTAGCTTATTTCACTTGCAGTTGAAGCTCACTCGAAAAACTCTTCGGATAAGACCAGCCTGCTCAGAGGCGTCAAGGTCTTCCTGGTCTGAACTCCCTGCCTCTCCTCCCGCTTCCACCCTCCCTCCTCTCCGACTTGCTGGGCAGCTCAGGGCTCCTCATGGCTCCATGACTTTGAGCTGCCCTTCTCCACTGACTGTCTCGAACCCCCAAGTCTTTGAAGGCACAGTTCAAAAGCTACCTCTCCTGGGAAGTCTAACCCTCATGCCACAGGCAGAGGGGCTGGCCCAGGTCTTTGTGGGCGACTCTACACCTTCTTCCCACTGGACATACTTGTTGGTTCAGCTTTCTATCTCCTCAGTCAGCGCATGTGCCGTTTGAGGGCAGGGTGGGTCTGTGTCAGACTCATCTCTCCTTAGCGGCTTAGCACAATGCCCCAAGGCACAGCCAGGCCGCAACAAGCATTTGCACGATAACAGATGGGATGTTCCCCAGGCTTGGTTCCAGTTCCAGAGGCTGAAGTCCCCTCCATCTCCAAGCTCAGCCCATCAGTGCATGACAGGCTGATCAGACAAAGATCAGATCAAGGGAAGCACCTGACTGACGCCCTCTTCACCCTGCCCCGTGTTCTGAAACACGTAGCAGGAGGCAAGAGAGTGACCCGCTGCGAGCCGGGCTTTGTAGCTAAGACCCGAGTGGTGTTACTTGGACTGTTGGAGTCAGGAAGAGCATGATGACCTGGTTACCATGGCAACCAGAGCTTGCTCTAAGGGCAGCTGGTGTTCCGATCTCATTTGGGCTTAGAGATGCAATAGAGAGCCCGATATAATGATGGTTGAGATACCACACACGTTCAAATAAACCTCTCCTGCAGTTGGCCGCTAGAAGTAGGCACATGGGTGCCAGGTTATGCAAACTGGGAGATTGGCTATGATCTTTTTAGAGAGTGGAAGATGCAGGTCCAGCTCTGGTTTGGGAGAGAGTGTCCCCCAAGGACGCTTTACAAGTGCCATGGAAGCCATTTGTGCAACTATCTGCTGGTCTTCTAGTTGCAGAGCCTTGCTGGTGATGGAGGGCACAGCCAGGAGCCAGGTTTCTGGTCTCAGGTTAAGAATGGTGTCAGTTCAGCCAGACACGGGGCTCACACCTGTAATCCCAGCACTTTGGGAGACCAAGGCAGAAGGGTGACTTGAGTCTAGGAATTTGAGACCAGAGTAGGCCACGTAGTGAGACCTTATCTCTACAAAAAATTTTTTAAAAAAATAGCTGGGCATAGTGGCTCTCACCTGTAGTCCCAGCTACTCGGGAGACTGAGGCAAAAGTATCGTCTGAGCCCAGGAGCTCAAGGCTGCAATAGAGCTGGGATCATGCCACTGCACTCCAATATGGGTGACAGAGTGAGACCCTGACTAAAAAAACAAAACAACAACAACAAAAAGAACAAAGATAAAGGATGTCAGGACAGCATGGGCCCTGGAGTGAGATGGCTCTACCATAGATAGCGGTGTGACCACCTGCAAGTATCTTGAAGTCTCTGAGCCTCAGTGCCCTCATCCATCAAATGAAAGACCACAAAATCTACCCCATAATGCTGCCAAAAACCTTCAGAACCTCGCAGGGCACCCAGAACACCGTAACCCTCCATAAGGATTATTCTAAAATACCTGCCCCTGACCTTAGATGAATCCATTTTCCTTCTTCAGGACTCTGTTCCCAGAGCACATGTTATCCAGGGTTTCTTCCGCTGCCGACTCCAGGACCCCGTGTGTTTGCTGTGAGGGCACACAACGCCAGCATGGCACCGCATAGGGCCACCTGCTCTGAGTGCAGAATGATATCATGATGGGAGGAGCCTTTCTTCATGTCAGGATTTTATTTCTCCAAAATGCAGGATACTCACTCTTTTGCCCAGGCTGGAGTGCAGTGGCACTCACGGCCAGTGCAGCCTCGATCTGCGGGGCTCAGGTGATCCCTCTGTCTCAGCCTTCCAAGTAGCTGGAAACACAGGCATGCGCCACCACGCCTGGCTAATTTCTTGGTTTATTGTAGAGATGGGGTCTCGCGAAGTTGCCCAGGCTGGTCTCGAACCTGTGGGCTCAGGCCATTCTCTCGCCTCTGCCTCCCAAAGTGCTGGAATTACAGGCATGAGCCACTACCCCCTGCAGGATACCTTTTTAGAAACCAGGTTGCTCGTTTCCTCACTCTAAACAGCAGGCTAGGTCCACATGGGATCATTTGGAAAGCAGCAGCATCCTTTGTTCCCGCATCCTCACAGGTCAGCACCTTGACTTCTCTTTTTTCCTCTGCTTGGAGACTTCCCTACTGCTGCTAGTGTTTTAAAACCCAGCTCTGGTATTTTCTCCATGACCTTTTATCAGCCTCTCCCAGAGTTATTAACTCTGGGTAATTTTCCTTCCTCTGTATTTTGTACTGTTATTCACATTTCTCCTGTTATTTTTATTTTTATTTTTTTTGAGTTGGAGTCTCACTCTGTCGTCCAGACTGGAGTGCAGTGGCTGCTCCCGGCCACCGCAGCCTCGACCTGCTAGGCTCCAGCGATCCTTCCGCCTCAGCTTTCCAAGTAGCCGGAATTACAGGCATGCGCTACCACGCCCAGCTGATTTTTTGATTTATTGTAGAGATGAGGTCTCGCTGCCCAGGCGGGTCTCGAACCCACGGGCTCAGGCAATCCACTCACTTCATCCTCCCAAAGGCGCGGGATTACAGGCTGAGCCACCGAGCCCGGCTCTCCTGTTATCTTAATTGCTCAATGCACCTGCCTCTCCTGTTGTCCCCTGAGCTCCTTGAGAATAAAGATTACAGACTCTTCATGTCTCTGTTCCCCCAGCTCATCACATGGTAAGTTCTCTACAAATGTCTGCAGAGTTGAATCAAATTGGATATGTGGGGGCAGGGCACTGTGGTCACATCTGTAATCCCAGCACTTAGAGGCCAAGGCAGGAGGATTGCTTGAGTCCCAGAGTTTGAGACCAGCTTGGGCAACATAGTGAGACCTCATCTCTACAAAATAAAAAATAAAAACTAGCTGGGTGTGGTGGTTACTTGGAATGCTGAGGCAGAAGGGTCACCTGAGTCCAGGAGGTCAAGGCTGTTGTGAACTGTGATCATCATAATCATGCCACTGCACTGCACCCTGGGTGACAGAGTTGGGTAACTGACTCAAAAAAAAAAAGAATATGTGAGGTGTATACTTCTTCAAACAGACTGTTTCTTTTCTGACAATTTCATTTTGGTGCAGGTTTACTTTCAGTTTATGTAATCAAAACATATTTGAATAAGTATCTTTGAGTGGGTTAAAAATAACTTTTAATAGATTTCTAGTGACGAGGCTTGCAAAACTGGAAATCTACAAGATTTCATCCTGGTATTTGTGTCTGAGGAAGAGAAAGAACAAGAGAAGGAAAATGCTTTTCATATTTTATCTGTAAGGAGAAAAGAAACTGTAGAAGTAGAAAAATAAAGACGTCGGCACTAGGAATGGAAGCATTAGGAAGGCTGATTTATTCACAGAAACCTTTTTAACTTTGACTTCACAGCTCAACAATCTTGCCTGGGGCCCCAAGCGAGAGAATATTGCATTGGGTAAGAAGGAAGAAATAAGTTACTAAAAAGCTTAAGTTGTTAATATTAACTTCCTTTTCTTTTATGAATAAACCATGTCATCTGGGATTAACAGGTGAGACTCAGAGGCCTATCCACTAAAGCAAGGATTGGCCAAGTTTTCCTACCAAGGGCCAGACGGTAAATATTTCTCTGATACTAAGTAATTATTAATCAGTAATTAATGGTGATGCAAAATGGGCCAGAGACAACATGCAAACAAATGGGCATGTGACTGTGTTCCAGTCAAACTTTATTTACAAAAACAGCTGGAAGTCAGCTGCGGTGGCTCATGCCTGCAATCCCAGCACTTTGAGAAATGGAGGCAAGAGGATTGCCTGAGCCCAGGGGTTCGAGACCAGCCTGGGCAACATGGTGAGCCCTCATCTCTACAATTAAAAAATATATATTGTGGCGTGATGGCCCACACCTGTGGTTCCAGCTACTTGGAAGGCTGAGGCGGAGGGATCACCTGAGCCCAGCAGGTCGAGGCTATGGTGGCCGTGAGCATTCCACGGCACTCTAGCCCGGGTGACAGTGAGACTCCGACTCAAAAAAAAAAAACAAAACAGCTGGAGTTGAATTTGGCTTGCTGGCTGTAGATTGCCGGCCTCTGAACTAAACACTCCATTTTCAGGTCTAGGTGTTCTCATTTCCTTAAACATAGTCTTAGTTTGGGCTGCTATAATAGCCAAACAGACTGAGTGACTTAAACAACAGAGATTTATTTCTCGCAGTTCTGGATGCTGGAAAACCTAAGCTCAGAACTCCGACAGATTCCTGGTGGGGCCTTCTTCCTGGTTTGCAGTCAGCCTTCTTGCTCTGTCCTCACATGGCGTAGAGTGCAGAGGGGACAAATGCTCCGTCTCGCTCTCTCTTTTTTTTTTTTGAGTTGGAGTCTCTCACTCTGTCAGCCAGGCTGGGGTACAGTGGCACCCTCACAGCCACCGCAGTCTTGACCTGCTGGTGTCAGGTGATCCTTCCACCTCAGCCTTCCAATTAGCTGGAACAACAGGTGCGTACTAACTCACCCAGCTAATTTTTTTTTTAACTGGAGAGATGAGGTCTCACCAAGTTGCCCAGGCTGATCTTGAACCCATGGGCTCAGGCAATTCTCTCGCCTCAGCCTCCCAAAGGGCTGGGATTATAGGCGTGAGCCACCGTGCCCAGGCTTTCTGTCTGTTTTTATGAAGACACTAATCCCATTTGTGAGGGCTTCGCCCTCATGACCTAATTACCTCCCAAAGGCAACACCTCCTAATTCCACCTCATTGGAGGTTAGGATTTCATTATACCAATTTTGGGAAACACAAACCTTCATTGCACACACCATGCTTATAGTAAAGGAAGTAATGTCTACCAAGTTGTAGGTTAATATGGCATTGTGATAATATTAATACAGTGATCAAATTATGAGCGAAAAAATCCAACTTATCAGGACTGGAAAGAGATCAGATCGGTGCGTCTAGGTGGCAGTTTCAGACCCAGAAGGAATGACCCACCTCCTGCCTGGGTAGGAACCCCTTCCCCATTCCCCAGGCTTTATTCCCTCTGCCTTCAATGGCCTGTTGGCTCCTCACTGACACCCTCTTTACCTAGTCCCCACTGACTTTGAGCTCTGTGGGGCCATGAAGGGAGTTGGTTGGGGCTGTGTGGATTTCCTGTATAGTAACAGCACAAAACTGCATAGGACTGCGGGCTGACTAGGTGGCAGAGAAAGTCCAAGACAATCAACTAGAAGTGTCAACTTTTAAAAATACATAGGAAAATCAATTTGCTTTTTTTATTGCTCAGAGGGGTTTTATGTGACTGCCATTACAGTAAATTTTACAAAAACAAATTCCACTCACCATTTTAAAAACCTTAGTTTCTGAGACTATATGTAAGACGAACTCTGTCATCAAAATTATTCATGTTTAAAACTTCCAACGAGATAGAGAAGGGTGGTCTTTGAAAACTGCAACCTGCCGGGCTTGGTGGCTCAGCCTGTAATCCCCTGCCTTTGGGAGGCTGAGGTGAGTGGATTGCCTGAGCCCGCGGGTTCAAGACCCGCCTGGGCAACTTGGCGAGACCTCGTCTCTACAATTAATCAAAATGAGCTAGGCGTGGTAGTGCACGCCTGTAGTTCCAGCTACTTGGAAGGCTGAGGCGGAAGGATGGCCGGAGCCCAGCAGGTCGAGGCTGTGGTGGCCGGGAATGGCCACTGCACTCCAGTCTGGGTGACAGAGTGAGATTCCAACTCAAAAAAAAAAGAAAAGAATACTGCCACCTGACTATTACTGTCCAGGGTCTCTGCAGAATCAAGTGTGAGTTGCTTTCCCCTGCAGTCTCAGTGAGGATAGGTAGACTGTGTCACCACAAGAAACAGCCCCCAGTTGAAGTTGCTTCTGACAGCAAAAGTTCAGCTCTTACCTAGGCTGCATGTCCATCACCAGTTAACCAAAGCCCCTGCTCCATGACTCCCCCTCCAAGACCCTAGGTGATGGAGCCGCTACCATCTCGAACAGTACCGGAAGCTGTAGCTCAGAAAAGGAGCATTCGGGGAGATCTTTCACCAGAATTGAATGCTCTAGCCCAGAAGTGATTCTCTCACTTCTGCAGTGCCTTCCTGCCATGTTCTAGGAGGAAATGTGTAGAGGACAGAGTTCAGGACTATCAGACATGACATTCTGGACCCATCCTATTTCTCTAGCTTCAGTCCATCCGTCACCAGAGCATTTCTTAAGAACATGATTAGGAACATATACTTTGTGTGTGTGTGTGTGTGTGTGTGTGTGTGTGTGTGTGTGTGTATGTGTGAAATTCCTTGGCAAAAGAGAGACTGGCTTAAACCCCAATCACTGAACTACTAAAACTTCTAGGTTAATAGTGTCAGAGGCACTAGCAGGGCCTTAGCTAGCCCAGAATGTATCTTCCTTTAGCGGGATGCAGCCCTGCTCCACAGGGACACCTTGGTGAATGAAGCATGGCTGGCTTGCAGCCTCTACTTGCTTCTTGGTCAGGCATGCTTGTTTAGTGAACAACTGTAGAACCCTACATGTAGGGTGAGCATCTCATTTGGTTGAAAGTTCCGTATCAGCCAGGCACATTGGCTCATGCCTATGATCCCAGCACTTTGGTGACCAAGGTGAGAGGGTTGCCTGAGCCCACGGGTTTTAAACCAGGCTGAGCAACTAGGTGAGACCTCTTCTCTACAATAAATAAAAAAATTAGCCTGGCTTGGTGCCACATGCCTGTAGTTCTAGCTACTTGGAAGGCTGAGGCGGAAGGATCACCTGAGCCCAGTAGGTGGAGGCTGCGGTGGCCGTGAGCATGCCACTGCACTCCAGCCTGGGCAACAGAGTGAGACTCCAACTCAAAAAAAAAAAAAAAAAAGGAAAGAAAGACCCATATTCTCAGTCCTGGTGAAAAGTAGAAATGGTTGTCCCTACCTACATAGTGACACTGGGTACCAGTGGTAGTTCCTTATATTCAGGGTTCAGCTAATCTATTCTGGTAGGTTTCTCATTTATTTGGGTATAGTGAGCATGGGGACCAGACAGCGTTGTGTTTGAGTTCCAGCTGTGGCTCTTATGAGCTTCAAGACCTTAAGCAAACTCCATACTCTTCTTTTTTTTTTTTTTTTAGTCTCTGTCACCCAGACTGCTGTGCAGTGGCCGCTCCTGGCCACCGCAGCCTCAACCTGCTGGGCTCTGGTGATCTTTCCGCCTCAGCCTTCCAAATAGCTGGAACTACAGGCGCGCGCTACCACGACCGGCTCATTTTTGATTTATTGTGGAGATGAGGTCTCACCAAGTTGCCCGGGCGGGTCTCAAACCTGCAGGCTCAGGCAATACACTCACCTCAGCCTCCCAAAGGCGCGGGATTACAGGCTGAGCCTCCGAGCCCGGCTCCATACTCTTCTGAGCCTCTGTTTTGACATCCATAAAATGGAGGAAGATAATATCTACCTTATGAGGTTGTTGTAAAGCTCTCTTAGTTAGCTGAGGTCTACAAAGGGACAGGGACAGGGTCCGGTACCCTCTCAGGAAATGTCAACTGTCCCTGCTGATGGAGTTTCATTGCTTAATGGAGGAAAGTTGCATTTCTCAGGAAAGGCGTTCCTTCCAGCCAGGGGGGGCTTGTACAAATGGCACACAGGCATTAATCAGTAATCCCTGTGAGCAGGCTGGGACTTCAACTCCGCTTAGCAAGTTAAAGAGCTACAAATTAAAGAGCCAAGAGACTCTTTTAATATTTAACCTGATCTTTAACTGGAGACTCTATTCCTTTTAGCTGATTAATTGACTCATTAAGTCCCAGATCTCTAATGAGAAGCAGGAAACTAAGTGTCTGCCCAGTTCTCTGGAACCATGTGCTGGGTGTGTATAGAAGAGACCAACCAAACAGGTCAGTTTCCACATCAGAGAAGTTGCCATCCATGGTGGGGTGTTTGAGCTTAAAGTAGGACATTTCATGTTTGTTGCACACTCTTTATAGCCAGTGGTATTGCAAAGGTTAGCCTCTGGAGTAACCACTACATGGTAATGGCCAAATCCACACGGGCTCAATCCCCCCCATTCAATTTCCTCAGGATGATAAATGACCCTCACAAAGCCTAGAGTCTGTTTTGAGTGGCCTCCAAATCTCCTGCTCAAAACTGTGGGTTTGCCAGTTGCAGTGGCTCACACTTAGAAACCCAGCACTTTGGGAGGCCGAGGTGAGAGCATTGCCTGAGCCTATGGGCTCGAGACCAGCCTGGGCAACTTGGCGAGACCGCATCTCTCCAATAAATAAAAAAATTAGCCGGGCGTGGGGCGCATGCCTGTAATTTCAGCTACTTGGAAGGATGAGGCAGAAGGATCACTTGAGCCCTGCAGGTCGAGGCTGCGGTGGCCGTGAGCATGCCACTGCACTCCAGCCTGGGCGATAGAGTGAAACTCCAACTCAAAAAAACAAAAAACTGTGGGTTCATAAAAAGGTGGCTCATCTTCGTGCAGCAGATGTTCCAGGAAAAGGGGTTCGTGTTCACTGAGGCTGGCCACTGTTGTACTGTACTAGACCATCATGGTGCTTGCCCTTTTTAGATAGGGTCTCACTGTCGCCCAGACTGGAGTCACAGTGGTGTGATCATGGCTCATTGCAAACTTGAACTTCTAAAGCAATCCTCCCGCCTTAGCTTCCCAAGTAGCTAGGACTAGTAGGCATATGTCACCATGCCCGGCTATTATTTCTTAAATTTTTTGTAGAGATGAATTCTTACTATATTGCCCAGGCCAATCTCAAACTCCATAGCTCAAATAATCCTCACGCCTTGGCTTCCCAAAGTGCATGAATCGCTGCACTTGGCCCAGAGACAATTTTCAGTTGCTGTTTTGACAATCCTGGAGAAGGGATAGTCCTTCCACCCGATCATCGTCCTACTCATGGGCCAGGGTTAAGTGCCTGACCAAATAGCCCAACCATAGGGTGGCCAGCTTCCTTTCTGTTCAAGCGATCAAAGCTTGCCCGTTAGAAGACACATCCTACCCCCATATAGGCTCCCAGTCTATATTTCTACTCCATGCAAAAGCCCAGAAGACAGAGTCTTGTATATACAGCAGCAGAATAAAACCACATCAGCTACCTGGCCCTTTTTCTTTTCTTTTTTATGTGTTGGAGTCTCGCTCTGTCGCCCAGGCTAGAGTGCAGTGGCATGCTGACAGTCACTGCAGCCTCGACTTGCTGAGCTCAAGCAATCCTTCCACCTCAGCCTTCCAAGTAGCCGGAACTACAGGCGCGCACTACCATGCCCAGCTAGTTTTTTGTTTTTTAATTGTACAGACGAGGTCTCACCAAGTTGCTCCGGTTGGTCTCAAACCCCTGGGCTCAGGTAATTCTCTTGCCTCAGACTCCCAAAGTGCTGAGATTACAGGCTTGAGCCACTGTGCCTGGCCATGGCCCTTTTTCTTCATGATCATGGTATCTCCCCTACCAGGTATATGGTCCTTTTAAAAATTTATTTATTTATTTTTATTATTTATTTATTTTTATTTGAGTTGGAGTCTCACTCTGTCACCCAGACTGGAGTGCAGTGGCCGCCTCGACCTGCTGGGCTCCAGCAATCCTTCCACCTCAGCCTTCCAAGTACCTGGAACTACAGGTGCGCGCTATCACACCCGGCTCATTTTGATTTATTGTAGAGATGAGGTCTCGCCAAGTTGCCCCAGGCGGGACTCGAACCCACGGGCTCAGGCAATCCACTCATCTCAGCCTTCCAAAGGCGCGGGATTACAGGCTGAGCCACTGAGCCCAGTTGGTCCTTTTTCTTAAACATGAGCAGGGGTAGGCGGTGGGTGACGCCATTACCCTGTCTAAAGACCTTTAAGCAACCCTCAGTGCTGGATGCCTACTGCTTTCTCCTTTATATCTGCTGATGGAGTCTCATCTCATCTGTCTGCCAGCTGACTCCCGTTTCTGCGCCAGCCCCTACATTGCAGTGGAGGCCACAATTTGTCTGCCTGTGTCATTTGGCAAGTCTACTATCAGCGTTCCATTTTCTAGAAATGTGTTGAAATCTCTCATTTGCGATTTCCCTCCCCCTTACAATCCCTTGTCTATCCTTTTTTTCTTTTCTCTCTTTTTCTTTTGATTTGGAGTCTCACTCTGTGGTCCAGACTGGAGTGCAGTGGCACACTCAAGGCCACCCCAGCATTGACCTGCTGGGCTACGGCGATCCTTCCGACTCAACCTTCCAAGTAGCCGGAACTACAGGTGTGTGCTACCATGCCCAGCTAATTTTTGATTTACTGTAGAGACAAGGTCTCGCCAAGTTGCCCGGCTGGTTTCGAATCCACAGGCTCAGGTCATCCACTCGCCTCGACCTCCCAAAGTGCTGGGATTACAAACTGAACCACTGAGCCTGGCCTCTTTTCTCTTAATTTAAAAGGGGACTCAAGTAACAAGAGAAGCCAACTCTGTTTTTTTGTTTGTTTGTTTGTTTGTTTGTTTTGAGTTGGAGTCTCACTCTGTCACCCAGCCACTGCAGCCTCAACCTGCTGGGCTCCGGCGATCCTTCCACCTCAGCCTTCCAAGTAGCTGGAACTACAGGCACGTACTACCACACCCGGCTAATGATCCTCTGTTTTGAACTAGAGGCCCTGAGATGTCTCTTTAAGCAACGAGAACTGTTCAAGTAATGGAAAGTCTGCATCATAAATTCCAGTTTCCACCTTTTGCTTAAATGGGGTACATGTCAACCTTGTTTTACTGCATATGGTCAGGACTTTTTGCAGTGTTACAGTCCGGGCCAAATCAACTGTAATCTGAACATGCCAGCACTGAGGACCTTAGATATCTTATTTCTGTGTGTCTACTGCAAAGGAGTAAAGAGTGGCAACTCACCCTTACATTCCCCTCCCCCCCAGTGATGAAACCATGAAACCAGATGCAAAAGCCTGGACAGTTTGGAAAAAGACAATAGCAATTATATGGGATACTGCTAGTTCAAACATACAGCATTCATTAATAGCACTGCAGCGCTCTCAGGTTACTGATTAAGCATTAAAAATAGAAACATGGCTTGCTTGTTTCTCTTGTCTCATTTGACACCTGGATATGACTACTCTCTGCATATTCCTAGTAACCAGCACCCCACAACACATCTTTCCTATGTCACAGCATGAGGCATGTCATGGATGGTGGACCCTAGAGGCTAGATCCCTAGATGATGGGAGCCAGAGTGGATCTGCGGGTCCTAAAGGGCGTTGGAGTGAAAGGCAGATGGGTTTGGCAGACCATTGTAATGAGCGGTCCACGAGGCTGTGGTAGGGTGGGACCGACTTCATCTCCAGATGCCAGCTAGTCCTGTTGCCAAAGAGACATCACTCAGGGACCCAGCTCCTTTTGAAAAGATCACCAGCTGCAGTCCTCTTCCAAAGTTCGTTTATGGAAAGGAAGTTTTTATTTTCTGAGGGTTAAGGAGATAGCTGGGCTATCACCCTCCACCCATTGTCACCAGCAAATCCTTGCACCAAGGAGTCCTACAGCTCTGAGTCATGGCTGCCAGGGTATTTTAAGACAATTTAGACCCTATTTTCAAATTCTCCAATAGTCCTGGGACTTTGCTAACTCCTTGGGACAAAGATGCTTGTTTCTTCTTTGTTTTTTGTTTTTTTTTTTTTTTGAGTTGGA
>NW_007248084.1:248431-249714 GCF_000164805.1 Carlito syrichta | reverse complement strand
GCAATCCACTCACCTCAGCCTCCCAAGGCGTGGGATTACAGGCTGAGCCACCGAGCTCGCCTCTTGTTTATTTCTATAGATGAGTTTAGGAGCATTAGTCATGTGCTTAGGTTGTTTGCTTATGATGGGAAACGTCTAGTAAAATCAGTCTGGGTTTTTAGCATATCTGATGCAAGCCAAGTCTACAAATGTAGCCGATTTTAAGTGTTCTCTCCAACTGGAAAGAACACAGGCTTTGGCATTACTCCCACTGAAGCAGAGCTAACTAGACAAGTCTGCGGAAACAGGGTTGGAATTAAGAGTGACCAGAACAAATCAGTTGCCCTGGGAAGTGAACACAGGGAGCTGAGGATCTATTTAAACCATGAGTCATATGACTAGACTCTATTTAAGCAGAAGTTAAAACATGTTTTCCTTTAAATGATTAAACTGAGTTGAACTTAGTTTAAGAAAAATCTGTTTTCCCTCTGTTTTTTTTCCTAGGCTTAAAGAGTTTCAAGATGAGATTTGTTTTCATAAAGAGAAAACATATCAACAGCTTCCAAACAAGACACATGTGTGGACTTAGAGCACCCATATGACATCTTGTATGTGTTTGCACATCAACAAAAGGGGGGCAGATTATACTTTCTTTTTTTTTTGAGTTGGGTCTCACTCTGTCACCCAGGCTGAAGTGCAGTGGCACGCTCACGGTCACCGCAGCCTCGACCTGCTGGGCTCAGGTGATTCTTCGGCCTCAGCCTTCCAAGTAGCTGGAACTACAAGCACATGCCACAACACCTGGCTAATTTTTTGATTTATTGTAGAGATGAGGTCTCACCAAGTTGCCCAGCTGGTCTCAAACCTGTGTGCTCAGGCAATCCACTCACCTCAGCCTCCCAAAGTGCTGGGATTATAGGCATGAGCCACCGTGCCTGGCCCAGATTATACTTTCTTGTTCTCTTGATAATAAAAAGCAGTGGATATGAATTTGCATCCCATGCGTATTCCATTTTGGGGGGCTTGAAGTTTTTCATGTCTACTCCTAAAGTGGTAAACGAGTACAATTTCAAATCTATGGTTGAGAAATTTAGTCAAAATTTCATTTTCGCAATTATTCTGCAATATAATTGGAATGAGGGTTAATGTCAAGATATGTGCGTTAAACCCAGGACATCTGAAATGCCCTGCCTTGGGAAGGTTGGCTTTTAAAGGAAGTGGGAGCCAGGCTCGGTGGCTCAGCCTGTAATCCCGCCCCTTTGGGAGGCTGAGGTGAGTGGATTGCCTGAGCCCGCGGGTTCGAG
>NW_007248084.1:247613-248411 GCF_000164805.1 Carlito syrichta | reverse complement strand
CAAAAAAAAAAAAAAAAAAGGAAGGCTGAGGTGGAAGGATTGTCTGAGCCCAGCAGATCGAGGATCCAGTGGCACCCAGCCTGGGTGACAGTGAGACTCTGACTCAAACAAAAGTAATTAAAAAAAAAATCTATCCAGTAGCTAAAAGCTAGACTCATGGCCAATACCTATTGGCATTTCCTTTTGCTTTGTATCTGCGGGGAGGGAGAGAGCCACTTTCTTCTTCATTAAAAAAAATTTCTTTCCCAAAAGTGATAACTATTTTGGGGTTTTGATGAGGTTCAGCGTTCGCACGGGCACTCTCCGACCAGAGGGAAGGGGAAAGCCCGAGGGGACCTTCGGTCCGGGAGGGGATCGCCCGCTTCCCTCCCGACTAAGGGCCTTGCAGACATTTCAAGGTGGGAGAGCTCCGGGGTGCGCGGCCCCGCGCATTCATCATCTCAGGTCCTCAGAGGTGATTTCCCCGCCCCCGCCGTCCCCAGTTTTGAAAAATCCCAGGCTGGGAGAGGTGCCGGGCCCCAGCGGGGTCTGCTGTGAAGTCCGCGCTCTCCCCGCCGCCTCCCCCAGGCTGAGGGCGAGGGTCTGTCTGGGGCGCGTTTCCAAAACGCGCGACGCCCAGCGGGGTCGCCCCAAGGCTCTTCGGACCCCGGGCGTGTCCGGTTCTCCCAGGCGGCGGGGACAGGTCCGACGGGAGGGCCGGGGCGCGAGAGCCCGCGGCCGCAGCCCCACGGAGGGGTCGAATGCAAGGCCGGGGGGGAAGGAGACGGGAGGGGAGGTCGCGCCCCAGCCGGCGCGGCC